>NW_007578780.1:86834-96884 GCF_000690725.1 Stegastes partitus
TTTTTTATCGTGTGTACCTTAACTTCTGGTGTCAACTGTAGTTTCTCTCCTTATTAAAAGAGAAGTTTGAACCAGAAACCCCTCTGAGTGTCCACAAGCCGATATCAGGACATTTAAACGAATCCGTTTTTTTTATTCACAGCGGTTTGTTGCAGGTCATTATGGGAGCCGTTAAAGCTGACGGTTCAGTGATTTTTGAGACGGAAGAAGAATACCGTGTGCTTTGGCTGTCAGTCAGCCTGTTTTAATCCAAACTCTGCTATTCAGCGTCTGCAGCCGCAACATCAACAAACCCAGAAACTTCCTCTTCAGCTCTTCATGCACAGATTTACAGCCCTGCACATCCACAGTGGGATCCCATAAGGACACGAGTGACCCTGAAAAGATCTGACGTCACGCTGTGGGAGAGGTTTTCTTCTTTTTTAGCATGTTTCTGTTTCCCCCGATGCATTTGTCTGACAAACTGTTCATCGCAAACAACCCCCGACAGACAATCATCTCCTGAAACCCCCTTTTGTTCCGTGTGTGCCAGCTTTTTATCATTCTCCTCCAAGGTCTAGTTTTTTTTTTAGACTCCCACTCCCTGCCTTCCTTCCCGTACCCCTTTTTGTCTCTTAACTCCTCTAATCCCTTCACAAGCCTCGACACTTGTTCCCGTCTCCTAATTTCTTTCCGTGCGTCTCTCTCCCACCTCACCCCGTATCACTCTCCTCTCCATCAGCCTTCACTGTTGTTATACTTCCCCCTCTTGTCCAGGCCATTTCCCTGGAGTACAGTCAGTGTAGTGTGGAGAGGTTGGGGCTGTGAGCAAAACACTCTTTCCTCTCCACTTCACACGGGGCTTAGGGATGAGACAAACACAACTACAGACGGATGAGGCTCCTCTGAGAGCTTCACCATGTGTACGTCTGAGTGGAACAGATGATTTCGCAGTGGCCATAAGAGGAACCTGCTAAAAGCAGCGGTACTACTTTGTAAAGCATCGCTGAGCAAAATGTTGCTCGTTCACTCCTGGTCGGCTTTAAAGACGCGCATTTGTTTTTCAAAGTGTGCACCTTCATGTGCAATATGTCTCTGTTTACATTTTTTATTTATTTTTTTAATGTGTTGCAGAAACATAAGCTGCACGAATTAGCGCTTGGATCGTCTCCCTCCTTTTTCTTTTTCTTTTTTTTTTTCCCCCCACGTCTCGAGCAGCTTTTTTGTTGCTCAAGTAGGACACAGAAAATGTAGGAAGATATAAATAAATTAGGAAGATGAGAAGGAAAAGAAGAAGAAGAAGAGAGAGAGGGCAGCGTGAGAGACAGCCGAGACATAACCAATGAGAGGCTGCGTTTGATCTGCGATTCCTCCACAATCTCCTTATTCGCAGCCACAAAGAACAGAGACAAAGTCACGGATGCTGAAACACAAATCACCTCGGATGCATTATTATGAGGATGATCCAGGCTGTGAAGAAGAAAAAAAAAAACAAAAAACAACTTTGCAGGGTGAAGTAGCAGCACATGCAGAGAGTGCAGAAGGGGGTAGTTGGGGGAAGAGAGTGTTTCTAACTACCTCTCTCAGGTTTGATCTATAATTCATATTTTATCATCATGTACTCCTCGAGATCTTTCTCAACTTTCTTCTTCTTTTATGCCTGCCTCACTTTTTTTTTTTTTTTAATCTCGTGTCCTTTTTGACCTTCTCTGCGTGTTTATATCTGTTTGTCAGCGCGCGACGTTTAGACCGCCGTCATCTGTCGCTGCGCATGCATGACATCATATCCATTTCCTACATGCCTCACAGGAAGGAGCGGCGGAGCGTGACGGAGGAGGCCCGGAGGTCCGGGGCTAAATGGAGCAGAGCACCTAAAGCCCTCCAAGTGACCACTACATCACCACTAGTGACATAGTTTTCTTTTTCTGCCCTCCCCCCATGAGACCGGGAGGAAGGCCAAGGGGGGGACGTGTGCCTCTAAGATAATGGGGCGAGATTGTAGCTGAAGAAACCAGGTACCACACAGAGGTTGGGTTAAAGCCAGATGGATGCACGCCGAAGCTCGAGCGTATCGACCATGTGGCTCGAAGAAGAAGATTGGCTTTTCGCTAGAAGCTAGGAGAGGATCTGGGGAATAGCGGCAGAGAGAAGCAGGACATGTGACTTGGACGTGGGCCGAGGGGAAAACAGAAACCAGATGAAGTGAACTACAAAAGGGAGAAACTCAGTGATTGAGGTCAGTGAAATGTCAGAGATTGCAGCATGGGAAATAACGCCACGGAGTGCAGAAAATGTGGCAGAAAATGATTTTAAAAAAAAGCTCCCGACAGTACCTTTGCATATCTTAGCGGATTATAGCGAGTTAAGGTCTTCCCGAAAGGTTCTTGCTGACTCTCAAGAACTGCACCTTCTTAAATGTCAGCGAAGCAAGATTTAAACTTGTCTGTTACAGATTCAAGTGCTCAGGTTCAAATTCACAAAAATTACGGTCAGAAAAATTACTTAAAGACGCCTGCAACAGGTACCGAAGGTCTGCGAGTTCGACCCTGAAGCGTATTGTCGGCGAGGATCTCGAAGGATAATCATCCTCCGCTGCCCCGGCGTTCCCCTGGTAACAGAATCAGCTTCTCTTTAAAGGCCCCCTATTGACTCCAACGGATGATGGGCTCCGTCTGCTTCACATCTAAAGTGTTCTGACACGAGAGCTCAGAAAATAGTCGGGCGATCAAAACAAAAGATGGATCCGCAACGGGAGAAAAAAAAGAAACCGCAAACAGAGCCGATGCTAATTTCAGCTTATCGAGCTTCGTTACTAGTTTATATCAGTCGCTTGAGTGTGGCTACAGTTTGGGAAAGTCGCTGCGTGTCTTTGATCAGTTTTTGGATAAGCGAATTAAACGACCGCGGAAAGCTCAAGAGATGTGACGGCGACAAATGAAAGTGACTGTGCAGCGCAGTGGAAGAAACAAAGCTCCAATCAGACAGGATTTTCCCACTCGTTGAGGGTTAGATAATTTTTAATGTTGCATGCACTGAGCAGTAATTTTAATCCCGTACAAGTGCACAGTGTGTGTGATTTCCTCCCTGCTTAGTATTAATTACAGTTCTGTTTATGTAAGGTTGTTGGTTGTGCTGTGTTTTAAGGAAAAAGTGTGTTTTGTTGCCATTTTGTCTCAGCATGAAAACAAAGTTCCTCTCGTCCCACCCAAACAGATGAGACGTCACTAGAAAGGCCAAGAAGTCCTCTGCTGAGCACATCAGGACTTAGCAGGGTCACTCAAACGAGTTAAAAAAGATATAGAAAAAAAAAACTTGTGAATTTGGTCTCGGGAGGTTTTTGCATTGAAAAAACAGGTTTGTAGTTTGGAAAAGTGTAAACTGTCATTGTAAGAGACAGGTTGTGGTGTGTGTTTGGTTTGTGTTTGATTGTCAGCTCATTGTTTTGCTGTTCATATATAATTGAGAACTGAGATGAAGAATGTAATGGGTTAAAAAGGGCACAACTGTAACAGATTGTTTAAAAAAATAGGTCGCTTTAAGGTCCAGTTTAGTTAAGAAGTTGGGTACGCTGTGTCGGAGTTTTATTTTGACAGGTCAGGTCACATGACTAACTTTTAGTAAGGTTAAGAGAGCAGCATTGTGGGTCACAATCGGCATGGGCAGGCAACACAGACACTTAATAGAAGTTATTCTGCATGTGGTTTAAGAGGCGCAAACGGTAATTATCTTTGGTTTATATTTCATGTATAATGTGGTATGATTTAGAGACTGAAAGATCCACAAATGTCTGTTTTTTAATTTGTTTATTGTGTCTAGTTTTCACGGTGTTACGCGGTGTTTGCCGAAGAGAAGAATTAAGAATAAACCTCAGTTGACCTCGTTGGCCTTTTTTGTTAGACCTGTGCAGCTACAGTCATCATCAGTGAGGTCCCTGGAGAAAAAAAAACTAAACACAAAAACTTAATTTTTCTATCTGCAGTGTGTGAAAACAAGACGAACAGAAGCTCTGATCAGAAAACATCTGATGGTTCGTCAGTCAATCAATAAGTGGCTTTGATTGAGACGGACAAAGCAGCAATTAAAGCATTTGTTCACATCTTGGAGATGTTTGGTACAGTTCAGAAGAAAGCGCGTCCACATCGATCGTGTGATGTGCCGCCGGCCGTCTTCTGTGTGATATTGTACCTCAGCTTTATTTCACACAATCCAGGCATCAAATACTTAAAGGTTAGAGAGTCCATTGATTTTCCTCGGGCTCGAATATCCTGGAGGTTTTATTTATTTGCAGGAACTTAATAGACTCGTGTTTGCCAGCGTGACCCCTGGAACGTACCGCGAGGAACGCCACTCTGCATACACAAACGTAGGCCGCCGTGGGTTTAATTCGAACGCTTTCTGACACGTGAAGTTGAACCGCGCTCTCGCTCAAAGCAACAATGCATTTGCCGCTATCAACGCTTCCATTATCCTCCTCGGGTCTACCCCGGTGTTGCCGCAGCAACGATCGATGATGCCGGAGGTGCCGAAGCGCGACCACTTGTTGATCTCGGACGGAGCCGGTGACGGAGCCGGCGTGGTGCAGCAGAGGAGGAAGGGGCCGACGATTCAGGTCCCGGCGGGGTGGGTGGAGGGGGGCAGACAGGAATATATAAAAGGCTTTTAGAAGGATGAAGGGAGCCACAGAACGAATGCACGCAGAGCAGAAAGGAGACGGATGCATGCAAAGAGTGAATGGGAAATGGATAATAGGCAGAGGAGATGGGACGAGATTCAGAGGAGGAATAAAAAATGAAGGTGCGAGCAGTGATTCAGCAGCAACACACACACACACACACACACACACACACAAAGCAGCTTCACAACTATTTTCAAGTCTTTATGAAAGCGATTCTTACAATTTTGAGATGGACTCAGCCGTCGTTTCTCCAACACAGACTCAGGAGGAAGCTGCGCTGCCTCGCATAATGTGTTGAGGAGGGTTGGATATTACACTCCGGTTAGTTTTTCCTTCCCTGTGATAAACTGGTGATCCGTGGAGGTTGTATTTCTGTTCTCAGTGTGTGCCTGGGATAGACTTCAGTTCACCACAACCAAGGACAGGAGTTTTAGTTTTGAAAATGCATGAATTAGGTTTGCTTTGAATTAATCTGTCAAGAGGTTAAAAAAAAAGAAAGCAAAGAAAAAAGGCCATAGAGAGCGTCATTAACTCAAAACTCCTCCAGCAAGTTTGAAGGGCATATTATATTTTTGTTTAAAAAAAAAATCACCAAAATGACACAGAAACTGTAAATACAGAAATGTTCAACTTTTTTTAAAAAAGATCATTGAGCTCATCACCAGTTTTCATATTTCCTACCAAAAACGCAGTGTCATTTCGCCAACGTTCAGCGTTTAGAGTTTGATCTGTGGCGAGTATTTCAGATCTAAACTCATCTGTAGGGCCACAAAAACGGGTGTGCAAAGGGGTCCACATGCTGCCAACATGTGTGCAAAGCTGCTTCCATGTAGTCTTCATAACAAACACACAAAACCTGAGATGGATCTGCAAAATCGGCACATTTCATAAAAACCCCTTTATTCTACAATTCTCACTTTATAAAAAAAAAGACACCAATAAACTATATGCTCTGACCAGATTCAGTAAAAAAATAAAAAATGAAATCATCATTGTTGGCTCAGCTTTGACCAACAGTGACAAAAACCAGGAACTTTATTGGCTGAACTGCAGGCTGTGTTTTCAGAGCACGGACAGGAGAACAAGTAAGGTCACAAATTAAAAACTGAAGGAGTAAAATATCTGTAGTAAGACCTCTGGACACTTATGATAAAGTTTTCCATCATTTGTAAATTAAATAAATGAAGAAAAAAAAATCCCAACTTGCTGTTTTCATTTTTGTGATGCATGGAATTATGACTTCATCAAACAGACATTTCTGAGTCGTCCCTCCTTCCAGTCATGGTTTACGCAGAGGTGAAGGACTTTATATTGTATCTGCCCACAGGAAGGAGAAACGTGAAATGATCATTACGCCCAGAAAACGCTCGGAGTTCAAATCACTGTTTATGTGTGGAAAAAGTAATGGCAGCTCACCTGGAGGGAAATAAATGCCAGCGTGCTTTAAAAAGAGACTACAAATCCAGTTTGTGCTTTCAAACAAGAAAAAAAATGAAGTTTTCACACATTCAGAAACCTTTTCTCATGCACCACTCTGCAGATGTGAATCACTGACTTATTTAGCTCTGTGTCGCACTAACTTTGCCATAGTTAGACTTTTGGAAAATTGGATGTTGGATGACTACCTTCACCGCGCCGTGGCATGAATCCATGTTATATTAAAAGGCAGAATGTGCTAATGTCTCTCCTTCTCATCCTACAAACCTTCTCCCCGACGTCTCTCTCCGATCAGTCATGCATACTTCAGAGAGCTGCACAGTTATTGCAGTGGTTACGTAGTTATATCTGGTGGAAGAAAAAAAAAGGCTTGAGTCTGAAATAATCTGTGCTACGACAAGGATTCTGCTGGGAACACTAATCTTCCAGAATAATAAGCACATTAACCGTATGCAGAATTCAGAGATAGCTGCAGAGAGATATCTGAACCTTCACACAGCAAAGGAGGGAGGAGGAGGTCGGATCGGTGCGAAGGTGCTGCAGCAGCAGATAGGAGACGTGCGAATGAAGGAAACCAGAAGTCTGGATGGAAATCGCGCCACTTAAAACAGCTTCACGACATTCAGCTCTGCTTAATTACCGCTGTACGCGTGCCGTCACGTTTTATCGCTTCTGCTTGTATATCGCTGCGTTTGTGTGCATGCATGTGTCCGTTTGTGCAAATACGGTTCCGTCATTAAAAGCGGAAACACAAAATAGCGAGAGGCCCGACCGGCTTCCTGCGGTTAAAACACAGAAAGACAGACATGCAAAACAAAACAACTGGGTTTTGGTTGAGTTTAATGATGTCAGAATCCCTCTCCACAGCATTCATGTTTAAAATGTGACTTTTTAAATCCTGTTTTTAAATTAAATCAACAAAGTTACCAGTGAGCCAAGTTCGACAGAATAACTCGACTTGACTCTGCCCTTTCCACGTAATTACACAATTAGTCCGCCGCCGTGCTGCTTTCGGGAGCAGTGACAGTCTGGTGCGACGCTACGAAGCCCCTCCAGTCAAACAGTCGTCGTATTTCTTAGCTGTTATTTTTACATTATTTATTTTTCAATATCGCAGCGGCTGAGTTTCAGCAAAGTGAAGCTGCTCTACTGTAAGTCTCTGAATGGGACGCAGCTACTACGAGACCCAGAGCTTGCTTGAGGCGTTAAACATTGAATTTGTTGCATTGCAGGAAGCAGCACTTTGCCCATTTTTTTTTTCTCCTCTATTCATTGTTTCCCTGACAGCCTCAGCAGCCGTATAAAGTTTTTTGAGTTTAAAGATGAAAGAAAAAATATATTTCCCCTCCTTTTTTTTTTTACTTCTTCAGAGGAGCCGACTTCCTGGCTGAGAGCTCGATGAGTAGATCGATACCTCTCTCATGTCTTTACAGTAAATATGAAGGTGCAGGGTAGCTTAGCTTAGCACAAAGACTGTAACCAGAGGGAGTTAGACAACAAAGCAAAATCCACCACCTTGCATCTAAACTCATCACATCTTGTTGCTTTAAATCGTACAAAAGGCGACATGATAAAGGGAAACGTACGTCCCACTTTTCTCCAACATCAGCACCGATTTAACTGCGACATCAGCCAAAATGTATCGCTCCAGGCCAAGCAAACATTTTTTAAACTTATATTACTGTTTTGATTTACCAACCACTACTCTGCTGAGGAGCATTGCCACATTATTCCCGCTGTATATTGATTCATTTTATTAGCAATGAGTCAGCAGTGAATCCAGGCAATGAGTCATGGTTAATAATAATGGAGATGGCAATGAGTGTCTGGGGCCTCGGATGGATGGCTTCTCTTACGGCGGCCCGCGGGACGGCCTCCGATACCGACGGCAACAGATTACAGCACGGGTCGAGTGAAATCCAACACTGTTTCAGACGGCTGGGTGACACGAGCTGACACATGTGACTTATGTACACGTTGTTGCTACGACGCTGCTGCTGACGGTGTGACAAGATGATGAGCCCAAGACATGTTTTTCTTATTTTTTTTTTGAGTCAGAACCGCACGTAGTGTTCACACATTACCACAAAAGCCACAGTGCTGCTTGCGAAACCCTTTTAAACCTGGATGTATGAAAGCCACATCTTCACAATGCATGTTTGTGGAAGTAAGCAAAGGACAGACTGAATGGATTCACACTCACAGAGATCGTGTACAAATGCAGGAAATTCAAGAGCCTAGGAGCAAGGCATGTAGCAGTTTGCCAGGTCACACCGGAAACTATAACCTTGACACGACTGAAGGCCTCTCTCACACTGACTAGCGTGAATATTCATGATTTTACCACCAGGGTTGAAAGGAGAAGGTCGAAGCTCTCCAAAAAAAAAAAAGAGCTGAAGAAAAAAATATGGATGAGACCAAAACATTTGGGTTCAAACGGGATGCTTGAGAAAAAGACTGTGAAACACGGCAGTGGCAGCATCATGTCTGGGGCCTTGTTGCGCTGCAGCATCTGGGCCAGGACGGCTTTTCATCATTGATGAGGGAGGACATCTGTCCGCCAACTGAATGTCAAGAGAAAGTGGGTCATGCAGCGAGACAAGCCTGAGCACACGAGACGCTCCAACAAAGAGCGGTGAAAGAATAATGCTTTCCAATGGCCAAGTCAAAGTCCTGACCTTAATCTAAGACCTGAAGGGACCCACCAGAGTTGAAGTTCTGCTCAAGAGTGGATTAAAATTCCTCCAAGCTGATGAGCAGGACGGATCAACAGTTACAGAGGTCACCAGAGACGTTTACTGCTTCCAGATATGCAACAGTGAATCCTCAATAAATAAATGACAATATGTCTGTTTAACTGCTTTTATAACTAACTGATGTTGTTTTACACCATGTTCATGCAGAAATAGAGACATTTCATATACTTTTAACAGCATTTACATCCCCTTTGTTTCATGCTGATCGCGTTCCTGCAAGTATGCATTGAGTTAATACGTGACAAGGAGGCGGTGGTAAATGTATGTAAATGGATTATTCTCATAAACGCCCTCATGCAAATGTACAGCTCTGTGTCAGGGAGCAGGTGCGCTTTCCTCACAGCTAAATGTTATTTGCTCCAAGTATATCAAACTGGCAGTAATGCGACGACGCAAGCAGCGTGTGTGTGTGTGTGTGTGTGTGCTCCTGCAGCGCACTAAGACGGTGCACGAGAACATCTGCACCACACGTTAACGGGATAGGTGCCCGTCTATGCATGCGTGTATTTGGAGCGTTCTCACATGATTCCACATTACGATTGTTTTGTTTGGGGGTGGAGGGGTGGGGTGATGATGCTAACAAACCTTCTGCACTGCTAAACTAGGCCACTGCCTGGCTGCAGGGGGAAAAAAAAAAAAAAGATGGAGAGACAGAGAAAGGGGGGGAGAAGTGGAGTGAGTGAGAAAAAAGAGGTAATGAAGAAATTACGTAACGCTGTAAAATACCACCGAGGTGCAGCTCGCATGTCGGCGCGCCCTACAGACAGAGGAGGTGACACATAGATAGATAGATAGATAGATAGATAGATAGATAGATAGATAGATAGATAGATAGATAGATAGATAGATAGATAGATAGATATCACTGTCCCATTTGAACTGAACTCTTAAATCCAGTACGACACAAATCCAGAGAAATGAGAATGCAGCTTGTTCATGTCACCCCTCTAGCAGGTCCTGACATGCGGTTCCATTGGAAACATATCCAAGTTTGAATTCATGATATTTGTTTTCAGTGTTCGTAAAATTATTTGAAGCGCTACGAGTTGGAAAACCATCAACATGCAACAATGTTTTATAACTCTTCTAGCCGGCACCGCTTTCTTAATGACCTCAAACAGAGGTCATTAATGCAAAATATGTCATGTCAATAACGTTTTTCCCATAAAGTAGGCCTCTGACTGGAACCATCCATCCATCCAT
>NW_007578780.1:97144-99767 GCF_000690725.1 Stegastes partitus
TGGAACCATACTCTATATTTTAAAGCTTCTATTGGTGCCAATCACTAGAAAAAAGAAATTAGTAATGAAACATAAATGTTTTATGGTTGGTGGAAACACTGACCAGGACTCCAGACTGCATTTGCCACAAGTTGCGCAACTGGTGGAAGTGCATGATGATCATGAAGCTGTTTTAGTGTCGCTGTAACCGGTAGCTAGTGTGTTAACCCTGTTCAGGACTTCTGGGCTCTTTTGGACCCCAGGCCATTTGGTTTAGGTGAAAGGTACTGTTTAGTTTTTTATTAGTGAAGAAGATTTTTTTTTAAACATAAAAAGAGGGACATTTGTTGTGCATTTGGAACCAAAAATACGTCAACTTATCAGAAAATGTATTGAACATAGTAGAAAAGCCGATAATGAATACCAACAAATATTCTGCACATTTTCTTCTTCGTACATGAAAGTCCTGAATAGGGTTAACCACAGCCGTGGAAAGTACTACTTCTATAGCTTCAGTGTTTTGCGGTATTTACGCTTAGAAATGAGGTATTCTCGTGAAAAACGGAGCGCACGTGCATTCGCCATTTTTCCTCTCATAGAGAAGTCTGCATGTAGGAAAAAATCGCGGTCTCATTTTGGACAAATCTGACATTAGAACGCTCTAGTTTACTCTTTTCACATTTGTCCGAGCAAACAAGCAGCAGCTACCGCAGCCTGCAACGTGTGGCGTTTAGGGAGCATCTGTAAATCATAGCGTCCATTGATAAGAAAACGTTCAGCAAGTCACATGTTTCGCCTGTGACCTGGTGGGAGGTGCAACCAGTGAAACCAGTGTCACTCCCATCATATAGTTGGTTTGCATTATCAAATGCACCACTGGAGACCACATGCTACGTATCAACGAGTCTGCAAGATTACAGGACTCGAGCTACATTATTCCTCAAGTTATGACTCTTAAAACATTGTTCCACGAGTTGTCGTGAAGGAAAAATGGACACGACCCCACCACTTTTTTAAAAATGTTGAACGCAAAAGCTAATGTTACCTTTGAGCCCAGATCAATCAGCACTTTGGGTCGGACGTGAGGAACTGACCCGCAGCAGTAGACAGTCAGAGTTTACCAACAGGCTTTACTGAGGAGAAGAGGACGGCATACGGGTGACTCAGTTCAGACCATCGGCTCAGTGTCTGAGACGCTGAAACGCAATGATCTCGGCGCTACGAGGCCTAAGAGGCTTTCCTGCTCATCCCGTCGTCTATTGTTTAACTGTGTAGGTTTAACCCAAAGCCGTCTTTACTTTAAACCGCAGTGCTGATGAAAACGCTGCGATACCGTCGGCCTGAGAGCACAACAGAATCTAATGTTTTGTCCCTGTGTGCCAAGAGGTTGTTCATCACTTGCTTTGGCGTCGGTTTGAACCTGACTCTCATCTTCACGTTTCCTTCGGTGACACCAGCCGAGGCCAGATTTGGAAACGCAGTATCGCCGCACGGTGCCCTGCGTGGCGTCAGTGTCTCGTGTGAGGCTGTTTTATTTTTCGGATTTTTTTTTATTACTCAATGATAAACGCTGGTTGATGAATGCGGGTCGGCCTCACACCAACAAATCTGACTCACTGTAAATAAAGCTTTGGCCGACGTTCAGAGCGGGAGATCTTTTCCTCTCATGTTTCACCACAATATTCCTGGACGAAGCCTTAATTTACATCATTTAATCTCGTAATTATTCGTCTTAGCCAAAGAGTGCGGCAGCATTTAGAAGAAGAGGGCGTCTCAAGTGTTCCCGATTTTGAAGAAACAAAATCAATGCTCACATTCTGTCTTAACAGCAAAACTCTGTGGATATAATACTCTGCTAACTTCACAGCACCAAGTCGCTGCAGCGTTTTCAACCCTCGGGACCAGAACACGCCGGAATGTTGATGACATATTGTCGTATCAGCCGAGGTTTGAAGTTTTTCTGTCATGAAATACGGGCAGAACATACAGGGAAAAAAAAGATGGAGGCATGGGAACGGGGAGACGTGGGGACACGAGAACAGAGGAGTGGGGCTGATGGAGAGAACAAAGGGCAGCAGATAAAAAAAACAAAAAAAAAACGAAATGTGACAGATGATGTTACGAAACTCTCCCTCGCCCGTTAAATCTCAGTGACAGCGAATGTAGCTGCGACACAAAGACAGAGAGAGAGACAAAGAATCACAGAGTGTGTGAAACATGGACAGAGAACGAGACAAAGAACTTTCTGTCCCGGGGTCAAGAACATCCGTCCTCATCAACAGCCCAGAGACGGAGCCAACGAGAGCCAAAGAGTCGGATAAAAGGTTAGACGAGAAGAGAGAGAGGAGGTACACAAGCAAAAAAAAAAGGAAGACGAGAGATGAGGACTCGATTATGTCAGGAGTGAGGGAGATGAGAGGGATGTTTGTTTTTCTTCCCCTCGACTTCTCACTCAGGGCGTCAACTAAACTCTCGCTTTCACAGTTTGAGACTTTTTGCGGAAGAGGAAGGAAAAGAGCTGCAGAGAAGAAGTAATGAAGATGAAGGGAGAAGAAATGGGGGCATCTGAGGTGGAGGAACAGTTGATTCACCATCACAGAGCATTTACAAACAACCTGAGAGATGAGGGATGAAGCTGGTTTTT
>NW_007578780.1:101069-108704 GCF_000690725.1 Stegastes partitus
GAAATCAAATGCAGAGCACACGAGCTAAATGCTAATTCTGCATCTTACACACAATCATTTCACAGAAGACAGTCATGGCAGGAAAAAAAGAAGACAACGCGTTTTATTTTGCTCTTCCAGATGTTCTTATGCTCCAACTATTTAAACTGGGAAGCACTTTTTGATAGAATCAAGACAGTGGAGGAGAGAAACAAAACAAAACAAAAAGTTTTTTCTATTGAGTGTAAATGAATCTGAAGATGTTCTGTTCACTGCACAGTGAAAATAATTTAAAATACATTTTCAAAACGTCTGCTTTGAAGACCGATGTTGTGCACACGGAGACAAATGTGACGATTAATCGTGATATTGATTTTACGTGATGCTGCCACAGCGGCTGTAACCAGCGCATGGCCACCTTCTGCCCTCATAAATCATCCCGAGTAGCACAAAGAAAGCGGCTGTACGACGCCGACCTGTGTGGAGTCTATTGTCGCTTCAGTATGTTTTAATTACAGCTGGTAAAAGGAGAAAGCTAAAAAAAAAAAACAAAGAGTGAGCAGCTCAGTGGTGCGTGTAGTCCACCGAGACTGCTCCGAATGTGCACTTGTATTATCGTATTAATCCACCGTCTCCTGTCAGTCAGTTCGGCTCGTCTGCTTCATCCCGTCAGTCACTTGTTAACTGAGGTTAAATAACGTGTCGCATCTCCACAACTCCGAAGTGTGCCGCTGCTTTGTCTGACACGCAACAAAGCAAATATCCCCAAACCACTGTATAAAACTGCTTCATGTCACAGCTGCTTTTCAGAAATCATCCCTTCCCTCCTAAACCCAGCTTCCTCGCCTTTTTCTGCTCTTCCTCCTGCCGTCCTGAAGCAGACCCTCCCCCTACAGTGAAGTGTATTATCTCACACTAGGAGTTTTTACTAACTGCCACTTTCCCCAATTAGCATTCTTAAAACGACAGGATTTGTCACATGCAATCGCGGCCGTTGGAAGATTGCGAGCGCGGACTGGAAGCAGCCCAAGATTAGATGCATCTGAGCGTCTGCATGCACCAGTGCTCTTTCAGCACCTGTCTCCCCCCGAGGAGCAACAAGCGCTGCTTCATTTGCTCTCTCATGTCAAGAGCCAAGACCGTTCAGCGTTCAGCAACCCGAGCCTCGCTTCGGAGAGGCGCTGCGGAGATTTAATCGTTTTTTTTTTTTTTTTCTCATTCATTATGTGTCGGGCCTTATAGGAGGAAATTCATGAATGCGTTCTTCTTCTTTACAACAACCGCACTTTCCTCACGCGTCTGTATCATGCTGTCATTAGAGAAAGCGTTATCGGCGCCGTTAAGCTAATCAGAGTTAATTGAAATGAAACGCACAATGAGGATTCTGTGTCTTTAATGTTGCTATCAAGGGAATTACAGCACAGGAAAGAAAATAAGGGAGGTGAGGATGAAATGACGCACATCTTCCTGTACTATCAGACATCAGTGATGGAGATATGATGCTGGTGCAGGTTTCTCCAGACTTTAAAATCATTATTATTTGTCCATTTCTGTCTTCCAGGTCCTGATATCCTTCAGGAGCCATTAACACCTGAGTTTAGGGGTTTGTTGCTCCTCCTCCTCGTTATGCGAGTCGTTAGTGCTCCTCCAGTTGAAACCGAATCTCAAGTTTAATGGCTCCTTAAGGATATCAGCATGTGGAACTCCCAACCAGTCAGTCAGAACTGATGAAGTCTCTTGGATGAGAGGTGGAACATCTTCAAGGAACTCAAGCAGGTCCAGTTGCTCCGATTAATCTACGAGAATAACCACGACCTGGAGAATCTTCACAGACGTGGCATCAACAGCTTTTTAAATTGAGGGCTTCAGTGCCAAAGCAGGCCAAACCACAAGAAATTTCAAAGTTGAATTTTATGTTTTTTGATAAGTGTTTGAAGTTTGACCCATGATAGTTTTGGCATGAACATTTAGTCTCAAACTGGGCCAAGCCACAGGAACCGCTGACCGTTATATCGCAGGTTGTTCAGCGTGATTCAAGATGGCAGACAGCGTGACCTCAAGCCCCGTGAAAACTCAACTCGTAGGTACGGTAAGGTAAAATAAAAACTAACCACCACCAAGCATATATTTCTACCCCATGGTCCTCAGAAGTATCTCCAGTTACTGATGATGGAAACTCTTCAATGCTGTTTAACAAGACAAACCTGGAATCAGTAGAAAATGTGGTACGGCCAGCTTTGGCAAAATTAAAACTTAAATAAGTCATCACAGAGCAGCTGCTTTTGTCTCTGGACAGCGTTGAAACATCTTTGGATAATAACTCCTTCAACAACCAGGATTTTTTTTTTAGCAACACAAAATTTTGACCCCATGTTTCTCTGGTTTGGCCCACTTTGGCACCAACCCACTCAACTCATGATGCATCTTCTATAAATGTATAAAGCACCATAAGGACATGTTAACTACGCTCCTTGTCCTGTTTCCCATCTTGTTGCTACTCACTGCTTCACCCACAAGTCTCATTAAAGTTTGAAATACTGTACATGGTTACACATGTACGAGTTACGAGTGCTTAAGTTTCCTCCGTCCATCGATGCGTGCATCCTGTTCGGGTCACATATTTCATGCGAGGGAACAAACTGAGCCGAGGTCAAGATGCCACAACTGTTTCGTTCGTATGAAAACAAAAGGAGGGCAGCAGAATTACCACCATACTGACTTGTCACAGCGTTGCATAGATGCCATATTTGCACATTTGCAACCCTTTATAGCACACACACAGTACAGGTCATGTACCAAGGACTCATCTCAATCACTTTCACGTGCTGGTAAACCACTTCTAATACGAATACAGAAGGAAATAAAAGAACATGTTGATGGATTTTTATATTTGTCAAAAAGAAATTGCAAGAAAAAAAACATTTAACCTTTAAATCTAAATTATACTCCCTTTCTTTCCACTCATTTTTCATGCAAATGCAAATTTCCCTCCCATTGCAAAGGAGTCTAAGCACCTCCGGACCTTGTTCATGGTAAAATGGAGCGTGAGATGGACACATGGGTCGCTGCATCGCTCCCTGCTGACGAGGGAGCCCAGCCGGAAGGCGAAGCTCTCAATTTACCAGTCGATCTACGCTCCAGCCCTCACCTACGGTCACGAGCTCTGGGAAGTGACCGAAAGACTGCAGATGCAAGCGGCTGAAATGAGTTTCCTCTGTGGGGTGGCTGGGCTCAGACTGAGATATAAGGTGAGGAGCTCGGACATCCGGAGGGAGCTCCGAGCGGAGTCGCCGCTCCTTCGGGCATCTGATTAGGACGCTTCCTGAGCACTGGGCTTTGGAGGTTTCTCTGCATGTGCGACTGGGAGGAGACCCCAGAGTAGACTGAGAATTTTGCAGAAGAGATTACATATCGCATCTGGCCTGGGAGCGCCTCGGGGTCCAACAGGAGGAAATGGAAAACGTGGCTGATAAGCACAAGAAAATGGATTGTTGAAGGCTTTAAACAGACACAATGTGTGTTTTCAATACGTTTCCCGTGAAAGCAAACACAGAAAGCTGAGTTTTTTCCCACCACACCTTTTGACAGGTTGTCTGGCTGATGCACCACCTGTTGCCGAGTTGAAAGGCCAAGTCACCTGGTGCGACGTGGAGGGATGTCTGCTGTCTGAGAGCACAGCCCAATTATCCGACCTATCGCTGCAGTGCAACCAGCAGACATGCTCTGCTCTGTGCACGGCGGCGCTTCCCTTTAGCTCGTGTGTTGAATAAAGTCCTGAGTGTGGATGTCTGTGGTAATTAAAGAGTGCACCAAATCACATTAATTAACTAAAAGATTTCCTTTTGCTCTGCTTTTCTTTTTGTGTTGAAATTGAATAGTTTGGATGCCTGAGCTTCTTGACCTAGAAAAGGATCCACGCTGATGTACTGTACAACAAAATCCATAAAAATGCATTTGAAAAAATTACCAAACTTCTATTTCTATCTTGTTGTGCTGCATTAAATCCACCTTGTGAACATACTGTGGAGAGAAAATAATAAAAGAAGAGTGCTGACGCCTCTGAAAAGGATTTCTCTTTGACACGGTGAAATTAGACACCAGCTTTATGTGTAAATCAATGTTTTGACAGAAGTTGAAGAACAAATTGCATCCATACAGCCAGTGTCTGGATCCACCAGTCATTAGAAGATACTTAGCCGAACTAAGCGTAGCGTTTAAGTCCAGGGTTACCACCAGTAAAGTGACACGCTTAGCGAACGCCCTCGTTCAGCTCCAGCATCACGGCGCTCCCATCATTTACGCAAATGATGTCATTATTCAAATTAACACAGATTCCGCCAAAAGTCAATTACGCTCTGATTTTGCATACAGACAATGCCGCCGTGCTGATTGGCCCTTTAGTTCTCTCTGTTTGCCTCTGAAATATGGACTAAATTGCAGACTGAGAGGAAAGTGGAGGCTGTCGAGCATCTAAAGGACGGTTTTGTTTGCACATGGTAATTATTGCAACGTCTCAAATTTCATATCGTAAAACGCCACGAGTGATCCGTTTAATCAAGTCCAATGGGATCCCGTAATTGCAAACTCAAACATGTCAAACGATGGCTGAAAGCACCGAATTGGCTGAAGGATGATGAAGATTGAAGAAAATGATGAATGTCTGTGTGTGCGCTGGATTGGTGCGTTGCAGTTTAAATAGAAGAGCTTCTGGGATTAAAGGTCCAGATGTGCTGCTCGGTCGGGAGACGTCTGAATGAACTCGCTGCTCCTCGGCTGCACATTTGTTCCAGCTGAAAGAGCGACCGCTCTAAATGTGTGTCTAAGAGAGACATATATAGCATCAGGATCGATATGGAAATATGGATTTTGCTGAGAGATCTACGGATGCTTATCAGCGATGTCAAATCTGAATTTGCACGAACCTGCACGGCTCCACCACCGTTGTCTAGAACTGACACTCTCAAACTCCTTTTTTCGACGCACATGAATTACTGCACAGTCAAATAAGTCACATCTACAAGGATCTGGTAATGAGAGAAAGTAAAGTGCCAGTTTAGCGCCGTTCTGGAAGCAAAGGACTGAAAATGTTCACACTTCGTTCCCTTTCTCTCTCGTTTTCACCACACTTTCACACATTTTCATACGACTTCCACTCTTAACCTTGCTCGTCTGTGTCATTGTCTCGCTTTGTCTCCTTCTTTTTTGTTCTTTATTAAAACAAAAAGAGGTTTGAAGATGCCTTAAGTAATTGCAAGGCTGGAATCATCGCCTTGTAGTCGTGCGCCTCCACCTACCAGTGAAGCGGCAGACGCATAATACATGTAGGAAACGGCACTAAGTGTATTTTGGGAGTCATTACTAGATTGACATGTAATAGTTTCCGGTTGAGAAACATGTCGTCTTTACAGAAAAAACCCAGATGACTGACAGAAAGCAAACACAATCGGCTGAACTTCCCGATTGAGCCCGATGAGCAACAGGAGGCTGCACAGAAGATGGATACGATCACCGATCTTCTCCCCGCCTGAGCTACGGCGCTGAATAATAGTCGGAAAAGTGTTTTTTTGCAGAACGTTATGATGTCACGGTGAAATTAACCGTTGACCTTTCGAGTATAAAATGTCATCACTTCATTACTTTGTCCCGGAAAGTGTCGTAATTAACCTATAAATTCTGGAGTTACGGCGCCGGAAAAACTTTTTCTTGTCATGACATTTGGCTGCCAAAATCTAATGCGTTCATTTTTGAACTTTTCTGCTAAACCTGAAGAAATTTCCTCAAAACACAACCCCGACGTCAACCCTCCATCTTGTGTAAATTCACATTAAGAAAGCAAACGAGTTGAAGAAATGTTGTTGGAGTTGCGAGTACAGAATCAAGTAATCACATTACTGTTAACACAAATAAATACAATAACAATTTTTTCCTTCCCTAAACTGTGGCTTATTACAACTTAGATCAGGATTAACTCGACTTTGTAAGATGCTGTGAGGAAAAGTGCATCTTTTCAATATATTTTTGTTTGTTTTTATTTTCCAGAATTGTGTCTTTCTTGACAGAAAGATGCAAGTATGGGCAGAGATGTGCTCGGGCATGTGCACCCACACATGGAGGGTGGTAGAAATGAATTATAGAATGAAGTGGATGGAAGGTAGTTGCAGACCTGTATATGCAAGGTGCTGAGGTTAGCAGTAGGCTGTGGGTGGGGGTGGAGGTAGAAAAGGAGCTGTGAAGGAAGAAAGACAAGAACAACAACAACAACAAAAAAAAACATGGGAAAGCATCTGTGATAAAAATGAGAAAAGTGCTGGAAGAAAGAAGAGAGTTCGGGGCTCAGAGAGGGATGAAGGAAGAGAGAGGGAAGAGGAGAGCGTGATGACAGAGGGGAACGTTGGGGGAAAGTAAACAGCTGTTTTTGACATGACACCGGCAGACAGATAACAAAAACAAGCCTCATTAGAAGTCGGATGGTCCCCCCGGGCTGCCTGGGAAATTTCAGAGGCAGTCATTATCAGTTTACCTGCCTCCGTCCGCCTCTCCTGCCCTCGCTCTCACACCGTTCCGACAGCTCGGCTGAGGATAAGGCTACCGATAATGACGTCTTTTCTTCTTTCTTTTCTCACATCCGTCTCTCTCTTTTCGTACCTGACACCCCTCCTGCAGGCCCGCCAGGAGATCCGATTCTAAAAAAAGAAAAAAGGCTCGCACCTTCTCTCGGAGCCAAAACAGCGTCCAACGCTCGCTGTTGGATGACGACGTACACATCGCGCGAGTAAACACGGCGTCGTGCGCATATAGTATCTATCTTTTCTCCGTCTGTGGGCGTCAGCGTTTCTCGGTGTGCAGTCAACATATGGCCCGCGATGATACAGAGACAGAAGATAGCTGCGAGAACAATGCCTCTGGTCGGGAGAACAATGCTTTCATACTCTGCTGGCTGCGACGGCGACGATCGCTGCCACGCTCTCGCCGCTCCGTCAGCCAAGTGTGCTTCAGTCGCACGTACGTAAATAGAGGTGCGATTCACAGTTTTAGCAAAAGAGCTCAGCAATGACAAGGGAAATATTTGGTGTAATCAACGTGGCTTAATGTAACTATTTTTATATGAAACTCTTACATGTTTTACCTGTAAATGAATACAATAAAAAAAAAAAGAAAGTGATTCGCTGAAGTTATAATTACCCTGAAGGAGGGATAACTTTCCTGACCCCTGTCACTTCTGTCTGGTGTCCCACAGACAGCCCACGAGCGTTTATTAGATCGCCTTAAGAACAACTCAGTGTGAGCAGCCACACAAAGGAGGTAAAGCTGTCAGACACACTGAATAATGAGTCTTTAATTAACGCTCAGGATGAGGAGAGAGATTGTACTTTCTGCAGATGCAAACTCAACTTTCAGGTGTGTCATTCGATGATGGTTGAACCAAACGGCGCCGTGTGGTCGTCATGCCACCACGCTGTTTAAAAAGAAATCCTAAAAAATGCATTTTGACAAGTTTGCTCCTAATAAAAAGATAATAAAAGCTCTAGAGACATTAATCAAACCCATAAAAACTCACTAGAAGCTTATTTTTTCATTCAAAAAATCCATTTGTGCCTTAAAATGATTTAAAAGCAGAATCAGAAATACGTTATTGATCCTCGAGGGAAAATCTAC
>NW_007578780.1:109724-115151 GCF_000690725.1 Stegastes partitus
TATTCTAAATATTGCATTTTGAATATTTGGTAATCACTGTTGATTGCACGTATCTGTTCTGTTGTTCTAGCGTGTCCAAGTTTCCAGGTTGTCTTTGAATCAACCTTTATTTACCACCAACCTGTACAGTAGGCCGCACGCTAGGTGGCTAACAGGTCGCTCCCATTCTAGGCTACCTAGATAGTATAACCCTGACACGCTTCCCAGGTTTAAAATAACACGGGGCTAGGTCTCAGACGACACACTGTTCCTCATTCGCTGCTCCAGTTTCGTCTTCTTGGCAAATCCGAGCGTGTGTGTGTGTGTGTGTGTGCGCGGCGATAGGTGTGTGTGCGCGCATCTTAATTGAGACCTCGCCACACACAAATTATGACCCAGTAATAACTTTCTCCAACTCTTCTAAAAATACTGTATATCCAAACTTTTTAATAGCACATTTGCTTATTTGAGCTGCAGCGGGGAGCGACATGAGAAACAGCACAGAGGGAAAGGTTTCGGAGCCGAACTTAAAATAAAAAATAAAAAAATAAAAAAAATCCGTATGTGCACTGTCAAAGTCGGTAAGTAAGCAGCTCAGTTCTCTGCTTTCTTGCCAGCATCTGTGAATCTGGTGAGTGTACACGGAGCTGAATCACTCCTTTGTTTACTGAGCGCACCAGTGCAGCTGCAGCGGTCTTGTATTATTTAATCTTCCGCGAGTGAGAAGTTTACCGAAATAATGTGGGCATTAGTTCAGAGGAGTTACTCGTTTTGCTTAAATAGGCTGCAATTTGTCTCGTCCTATTGTTAGATAAGCCGCTGTTTATTTGTGCAGATCGATGGGACCGAAATAATGCAGGGAAATCCCAGAGAGCAAGCGGGCCGAACAAAACAAGGATTCCTGCTTTACAGTAGCTCCCCTGCTGCAGTCCCACGTGCGTGCAGAGACGATGGAGCTGCTTTGAAGATGGACAAATGAATCTGGGTGTTAAAGCTGCATAAAAGGAACAATCGCATCTAACATTAAATTCCTTATTATGCTCATGGATGTGCAAGAGTGGTGCATCCGGTGGGTAAGAACAGTCGTCAAAACTTGGAATAAAATCAGCATATTCCAGTTCAACTCAGCTGTTTGAATGAAAATCAAGTTGTTTTTTTAGCTTGTTAGCATTTCAATATAGTGCTTTTTTTTTTTTTTTTTTACATCCTAGAAGACGAATTATGAGCGAAATAAGCTGTCAACGGAGCATCTTCACCAAACCTGTCCACTTGCATGGTTTTCTGTATCATTAGAATCAGTTTAGCGGCTCAGACGTACCTCCAGCGTTCTCATCCAAGTGAAGCACGGAGCAGTTTATGGGTGATCTTATGTGCTCCAGCTTCTTCTTACATGCCAGTATTCTAAAGGAAGCAACTGTGTGGAGGTACAGTAGTGAAAAAAACAGCTTCTGAATACATGACTTTGACACCCAGAGATGAGTTTTCAAGTTTAATCAATGCCTGGAGAGGGACTTTGAGGATCTGACCCGTCTCCAAACTGCCTTTTAACAGCGGTGTAATAATAGCTTCAAGCCGCCGTCTTATTAAAACTCACACCTCTGATGGCTTGGCGGGGCAGATAACAAACGGTCTGTGGCATCCTCTTTTGGATGCTGTCGTTTCTTAAAGAGCAGAAGCACATACAGTCATAATCCATACCAACACGATGCTGGTATGTTGCAACCAGTTAGAAAGTTTAGTTTCGCTCAACAAAAAAAACCTCGTGACGTGCGCCGCGTCACATAGCTGTGTCGTGCCTGCGGGGGAGACTAAAATTACCTGGGTTTTCAAAGAACAAAATGAGACCTTGTGATCCCTCCTTTCTTTGCTCTTATAATAGCTACATACTCTGTATAGTTTCCCAGCATGCGAATGCTTTAAATTGGTGGAAAATGGCTGATTATGAGCTTTAAGTGAGTGACATTTAAGGCTGGCTTTATATTAGCGACACCGCCCGACTACGCCTTTCCCCGTACAGATTCTGTTTGGTGTATGTAACAGATGCACCCGGAGAAAGATCTCATTTGAATAGAAGAAGGCTCGGAGCGCAGTGTGTTTCATGTATTGTTTCTAACAGTGGATTTAACGCTGGTGAAAGCCGAGTGTTCTGCAAAACCCCTATTTTTCTGTGTATCAGCGGACATACATGCTACCCCCCCCTCCTCCATCTACCTCCGTCTCATTGAACATTGAAGATTACATGGACCTAGAACTATCATAGCGGTCATAAAATATACATGGTAGATACACAGCGAAACCGCACACACATGCACGGCTCCCGTCAAGCACATGCATTCAAAGAAAAGAAAAGAACAGCTGGGTGTAGATGCACACACTCTCCATGGGATCTGCATGATATTTCATCTTTCTCCTTGTTTGTTTGATCGTATTTTTTCTTTCTTCCTCTGCCTCAAACCCTGACTGCCGTTTACTGAGCTTTCTCTGGTGAAGTGCGGCTGTTTTTTTTTTGTTGCCTCTGGATTAAGTTTTCACAGGCACACTGATCTGATTATAGTACTAGATAGGTCAGCTTATGCAACATGTATGGCTCACTGCATATGGGGGATGTCTCTTTCTCACTCATAGCCTCCCACTGTGTCTTTGTCTTCTGTGTTTTCTCCTGGTTTCCTGATCAGGAGCTTTATTTTGTTCATTTAAAAAAAAAAAAAAATTCTCTCATTTTAAAACTATTACAAATGATCTGATCAGCGTCTCCAGGATGCACAATTATCGGGATTCTTCAGGAAGAACATCGGCTGCGTCGAAACACAATATTCCACAGCGATAAACAAGCGAAGCCGTCTTCCTTTTATCCTCTGTAGGGTAGAGAATTCATCTGGTGGAGAGCAGGGCCGCGATGTGAACGTGTCAGCATAGATTAGCATAGATGAAAGAAGCTCGCGTAAACTCCTACACTCGTCCTCTTGCTCTTCCTTTCTTAAATGGTTTCCGTTCGTATGTCGCGGACAAAAAAAAAACAAACCACGCTACCAAAGCAACCTTCATATCTCGTCTTCTCCGCTCAGATCATCCTTATTCCTCCTTCTCCGCATCCTCGTCGACTCTCTCCTCTCCCGTAATTGAAGCTGCGGGCGACGTGTGTGAAGGTGCGTAACGGCGTAAGTACGATAATTGGCCCGCTGTAGTAGCTAACCTCGGTGCATAGGTTGCCAGT
This sequence comes from Stegastes partitus, assembly GCF_000690725.1. NCBI lineage: Eukaryota > Metazoa > Chordata > Actinopteri > Pomacentridae > Stegastes > Stegastes partitus. The sequence goes on from NW_007578780.1 coordinate 112,918, forward strand.
TTGCTCGCATGCTATAAACTGGAGAACCATAATGGACTGTCTCGCAGTGAGATGCGGCGCAAAAACAATATTCATAAATAGAAATGCAATTACGGCGATAATTGCAATTTCTCCTCAGTTCTTTTTCTGTCACTGGCACTCTCTCACACACACACACACACAAGGCACTGATAATTACTTCAAGGCGGCAGCTTCATTAGCCAGCAGACCTGGCAAGCGGATTAACACTTCAAAGAGTGGAGAGCGAGAAAGAGGGAGGATGTTGGAACCCATAAAAATGTGAGGTAATGTTAAAAAAAAAAGTTTGCGGGCAAAGAGAGAGATGAGCACAAACATATCAATTCATATGACACGTCTGTAGCTTTCAGACGAGTCTTTACTCGTGTTTTTAGATAAAATATGTGCGATCATGTCTGCGTTCATGTGTGAACCGTGTTTCCGGATGCACTGGCGCGAGTAGAAATGAGTTGGGCTAACAGAAGACAGCGCGAGGGATGGGCTGAAAAAGACGCGAGAGACGAGCGACACATTAAGAAAATCGATCATCCTTTTGGCTCTTTCTCAGACGAACTGGAAGCTGCAGCAAAGGAGGGAAGGGCCAATGATGTAACCTAATGTGAGCGGGATTATAGACGCAACATACTGGCACGCTGACTGCTGGAGTCGCGCCGCTAAAAAGAAAAAAGAAAAAAGACGAGGAGAGAGGAGAGGCAGGGTCAAAGTGAGAGAATGAATGCAAGCAAAAATAAGAATTTGAGAAAGAATTAAACTAACTAAAACAAAAAATAGAGGCCTTTCTAAAGGTGAAACCTCTTTTTTTAAAATTTATTATTTATGTTTATAGTTCCCTCTGTTTTGTTCTCACCGATAGGACTTTTACCCTCGCTGTCAGCTTTGTGGTTACGCCGCCAGCTGTCTTGTTTGCTCTTCCCGACCTTTTTGTTTTCAGCGGGCATGAGCAGGATTTTCAGGAGCGCGTCCCCATTGGCTAATGAGCATTTCACTGAAAACGATATGTTTCATGTTTGCGCCGCCCGATCTCGCACACAGCTCACTGTGACTCCGTCGACTAAACCCACTAAAGTCTGCGTAGTAATTAATAATCACAGTCACATGCTGGTGATTATATTCAGCTGTAGCGATTAGGATTCTGGACAAACAGAAGCTTTTTTCTTTTTCTCCATTTGTGGCCAAAAAAGCTGAGTGCCAACATGTTTTCCAGAAATGTGCGTGCTTGTGAGATGCTCCGCCTTCCAAAGTTATAAACTCATTTAGAAGAACAGAGTCGGGGCGATCGGTGAAGCCGAGATCCGACCCGACTTCTCTTGCCGTCCGAATCACTGTGTAACCCTCCATCCTCAAGTTCTGCTTTTAAATTATTGATTCACAAATAGCCCCAAAACTAATTCTTCATCATTGTTATCCTCAGGAGCATGCCAGGTACATGCTGTCAACAAAACAAAAGCACAGCTCCTGGTTTAGCCCATCACGTTGTTCAAAAAGCCAAACAGACACACTTCTTAAAACTTTTTTTATCACTGTGTCTGACTTTAGGTGTTACCACATTAACTGCTATAAGTTAATGTGTAAACTGCAGCACACAAGATGAGAAGGAATGTCTCGACTTGATTGCCTTACTGCGATGCACAATTCATGATTTATCATATTGTAACATCAGCAGGGTAACAGATAGTGTTTGTTATTGTAATGACTCTGTAGTTTCACACTACAAAGCATATAGCTAACGCGTTCGCATGCATCACAGAACTAATGAGTCAGAACAAAATCCAATCGCTTCGACTGACGGTAAAATCTGTAGGATTTTTTCCCCCCCCCAACGGGGAAGTGCAGCATCCAGACTCATGCGCTGCTCACGTACAGACGGGCTGATGCAGCGCTCGGCATCCTCGGCTGGAGTCGGCGTGAGTCAACGCCGGGCGGTAAGCTGGATTTACACACTCGTTCAGGAAAGTCATTGCGGGGTCACTGCGCACAAAAGTGGTGGAAATTTCAGCGGTTGTCGGATTCAGATTGTTTAGACACACGACCGAGGCGGCTGGAATTTGTTCGCTGTTCAGCGCAAAGCGTGAAAAGCAGCAGACACATATTATCAGTATTATATAATACAGCTACACAGTGATCCAGTTCATCGACCCATACGTACTTTTGTATAATTGTCTGTATGTCCGACATCTTGTTCTCGTGAACCTGATGCACCCTGGAGGGACTTTTTT
>NW_007578780.1:115816-124898 GCF_000690725.1 Stegastes partitus
GTAAACTGCAACTTGATTGGTTTAGCAGACGCACACAAATGCAAGGTGCTAATTCTACATTTTCTCAAAAGAACCAGCTATCAAAAAATAGTGGCGATTAAATCTAAACCTATCTTTCTGCTTTTTTTCAAGTCAAGGACACTTTTTTTTAACCTGATAATAGGAAAGCAGAGTAACTAAAGTATTGGCGGATACAGGTCAAAAACAGCTCACCAATCCGAAAACACGGCGCACACTTGATGAGGCTAAAACTGAGGTAATTAAGGACTTCATTCCTTCGGCCCTTCGCTGGCAGCACCCACATACACGGACGAGGCTCCAGACAATGCTGACACATGCTTCCTTAGACACACTTTCCATTTATCGGTCCCAGACGGCTCCACACGAAAATACATGCCCAAATGGCTGACACACACACACACACACACACACACACACACGAGCACGCAAACATACACAAAGTCTCAGTTCTAGGCTGCCACCCAATCGATAATCCCATTATGGCTGAAAAGGCTCCTTTATTTGTTCTGATTGAGTTTGGGAGGAGGAAGAGGCATGGCTCATAATTAAAGCAGGATTTGCTAGATTGATGGTTAAATGGGGTGGATCGGAATTTAAGCAGACACTCGGGCTGTGGCTCGTGTGAAAGCAGTACGATAAAGCATCCATTCTGCAAAGACACAGACTTATATTTTGCCTCTCTTGTTCTTGTTTCCTCCGTTACCCCCGTTTTTTTGTTTTTTTTTTTTTTCCGGGTCTGTCCCACTTTATTTCATTTCAACACATATTTCAGTTCTTCTGAACAGCGTGGGCGACTGCCAGGCTGCTCTCACTGAGGATGGGAGTCGCAACGTCGTACTCGACTCCAACTGCACAATCGGCCTTGGCCAGAAATCTGCATAAATCTGTAGCAGCTACACCCGAACATGCCAAACACCTGTTTACGAGGATGTATTCGCAGTAATCTCCCGCCGCAAATATTTCATAGGAACAAATGCACTTCCACTGGACAGTTGTTATGAGACTGTGCTGTAGTGCGTCCCAGTGCAGCAGCTCCCCGAAGGCTGTTGCTGTAACGATCTTGTCACATTCGCATCGCTGGCAGTCACAATATGGTATTACGGAGCACGGGGTACACAACACCGACGGCAAAACATCAGCTAAAGTTCATCTAGTTCAGTCATTTTCAGCTTCCGAACTTTCACACAGCTCCGACGCGTGATTATTATCCCGCTTGACAAACGCTCACAGCACAGAATCGCATTAGAAGGCGTTTAAACAAATCAGTGAGTAGTGTGAGGAAACACAGAGGTGGCCACAAATGTTAAGTTTGTGCAGATGGCTTGAGTGATTTCACCACTGCAATACAGGTTTTGGAATAAACCTTTCAGGAGTTCCCAGCAATCCTTAGATGGATGTCAAAGTGAACCACAGAATACAGAGTTGTTTCCGTCTTCAAGTCACCACATCCTTCCATCTGCATAAACACTGCAGTTTCTAAAATTGCCATCGCGAGCACCTTCGACATCCAAAACGCTTTGTGTCTCCTCAGTTTCCTACATCATTTCTGGAAAAAATGATTGATGAGATGCTGCAGGTGAAATGCTGCAGTATTCTTGGAGGACGTATTTGGACAGACACACCTCTGATCCTGTTTGAGCTGGTATATCTGAAGACAACAACAGGGGGAAAATCTGCTTTTTTAAATCATTTGTTTGACTAAAACATCAATAGGTGTGACATATTTAAAGGTTTTCATGTTCATTTTCTCACAACATTTCATTGGCATCCAAATCTGGGTTTTGATGAGGCCACTCAAGCTTATAATTCTTCTTCTTGAACTGTTGCTTGGTGGTACTTTGGACCACTTTTTGGGGTGCAACAGGAACACAAAAGTCACAGTTTACCTTAGCTTAAGAGCAGAGATCTCTGACTCCGGTCCTCGTGAGCTACTGTCCTGCAGGTTTTAGATGTTCACGTACTGCAACACACCTGACTCACATTAATGGATCTCCAACAGCTTGTTGTCAAGTTCTACACACGTCTGTTAATGATCCATTAATGTGAGTCAGGTGTGTTGCAGTACGTGAACATCTAAAACCTGCAGGACAGTAGCTCACGAGGACCAGAGTTGGAGATCCCTGTTTTAGAGTCACGGATTGGTACATTTTCAGTTGAGCCGATATAGAAACACTAACATTTATGTCATTATTATGCATAGATAAACACTTAAAATGTTCACTTTAAGGCACTCAGTGCTGCCTGGTTTCAAAAATAAAGGACTCAAGACAAGTTCCACATGCTACAGTTAACCATCAGAGCCAGCAGTGCAATTTCAGCTTTACAGTTGCACAAAGTAGTGCTGATTTCCTCTCTTTTCGTCGACACCGAGGTCAAATCATCAGCGGAACAAGCGAGCGAGTGTTTGGTGCTCACTGTTCAATTGACCAATACAGCAGCGGAGCAGATTTAAAATGTGCAGCATGAACACGAGTTATGTTTTTGTTGTGACAATTTGCACAACTGAGCATATTAGCATGCTAGGGCTGATGGCAACACCTGGTGCACTGTCAAAACATTCCCGGGTGGAACTCATGCTCTAGAAACTTTGTTCCAGGAGGGCGCAATAAAAGGGGGTTCTGTCACTGTGTGGGTCACGAAGCGTCATCGCTTGTTTGCACGCTTTGGGACGAATGCACAATCCGCTTTACCCTGAGTTGTTATCCTATCTCGGCTTGTCTTCAAGCACTTTTTTTTTGATACGCTCCAGAACTCATAGTTGAATCAATAAAACACAAAGTGACTGGAAGATTTTCAGCACCACGCTCCACAGAGTCCATAAGGTTCTTCTCTGTCTTTGCTGTTCTTGTGGCTAAACAACTCTGTCTTTGATCCGTCTGTCCACAGCACATTACCTCTGAAGGCCTGCTCTTTGTCTATATGTTCTTTGGCAAACTGCAGTTTTTCTCTAATGGCCTTTTTGGACATCAACGTTTTTTTTTCCTGGCAGGCATGCCTCCGATGCAGGTTCAATTTGTGCAGTCTCGCTCTGATTGTAGACGCAGCACTTTGACAGAGTTACCTGCGGATCCCGTGATGGAATTTAAGGGTTCTTGAAGACTTCTTTTGGCACCAAACAGCCTGTTCTTTGGCTGATTCTGCCGGCTATTCCCGAACAAATTGGCAGTCGTTTGAAATCTAAACCACTTGGGGATGATTTCCCTTTGCAGTGGAACAATTTATTTCAAATCAGTTGTAGATCTGTTTTAAATTTCTTCGCCAGACTCACAGGCCACATTTTTTCTTTTTCTTTTACTGAAGACTTTAGATTGCTCTGGGCGTGATGACACTCCAGACCCTCGATGTTAGAGATTGGTATTCGAGTTACCTAAAATATGAAAATGTACATTTTACGTGTCATTTACTGGAATATATCACCTTTAATAATAGGTGCTGTTTCAAAAGGGACGTTTGCGTGTCCGAATATGTTCTGTTTCACATGAATGTATAAGTGAGCACCTGAAATCTGAACGTTTCAATGGCAGGCTTAATGTCTCCCTTAATCTCATCAAGAAAGTCGATAACCGTTTCCATTAGAAGGCCACATAATGACGAACCATTGCATGAAGAGAAATAATTCTTTAGCAGTAATCACTACGCTGTGGCTCTTTTACAGTAAATGCATCCCGTCTTTTATCCTCCCGTATCACCTAAAAGGCCAGATTTTAATTGAGAATTTGGCCTTGATCTTCTAAACAGATCATCTGTATGCAGAAGGCGTCATCCCGCAAATTATTTCATTAAATATACAAGAAAGACAACGATGCTCCTGTGTCCCGAGCAGCGCTATTAAGTGAGCTTCCACCCGTTGTTTTTCGGTTTATGAATCAGCAGCAGCAGCAGCGTTATGTTTCTGCTCTCCTGTTGTGTTCCCGAGCCCATCAAAATTTTTTATGAGCTCACCTGTCAAACTCAAAAAAAAAAAAAAAAAAACACTCCGTAAGGGCCCCCTAGAGGCCACTCCGCCTTAACGCCCCCGACAGGACCGGAGTGATTTGAAAAGAGTGACTAAACGACAGCGACGTCCTCCGGGCCCGGCACTTAACGGAAGCTTTAAACGTTAAAAGATGGCGGGATTTACTCATATAGGCGGTTAATGTCGCTGGCAGATGCAACTGTGTGGCCAACCGTAGGAAATTTCACCGAGCTACAGCTACTGATGAAGCAGCTGATTGTATCGGAGACTTGCATGTATTTAACACTGCACATGAAGCAGCACAAGAGACTAATATCTAATGTGTTGTGTTTCCCTTTTAATAGCTGCTCTGTTCTGTCACGTTCAAGCATATGCTGCCATGGTAGCTGGTGAACTGGGCTAACCGCTGAAAGCCGAGGCGACTGACAATAACCTTCATACTTCATCATGAATAATGTTTTCAGGTTTGTTTCATTGTTCATTTCCTGCATTCACTGTTTTTTCTGTCTAAAAAATAAAGGAGAATGAGCTGCTGCTGCTGTTGTGATTCAAGGGCTTCCCTGCGATGAGACAGCACTACTGGCTGCAGCAGAGAGGCCCGTAGCGACCGCTGGTGCATGTGAGGATGCTGTAGTCATGCCTACGGAGGCTGTGACTGCACGCCGCAATTACTGTGCACCACGCATTATCTTTGCTCGAAACCACGTCTGACATTGTTGGACGGAGGGGGGGGGGTCTGCGTGTGCACGAGGTATTAAAATGTCTCCATAACCAGATCTGCAAGGAGTCAAGTGATTGTGATGAATTAGCTGTTGTGGGAAGACAGCTGCAACAAAAGTAAATGTGCGTCGTGTTCACAGTTCATTGTGGCGATGCTATTTCTGTTACGGAGCTCCGAAGAAGTCACAGCAGGTCAGAACATACTGGCACCGCCGACAGACGTCTACACAGCTGCCAGATGTGAACACAGAGTGTGTGTGTGTTTAAAAATCAACATTCAGGCTCCCCGTGATGCAGCAAAAATAGGAATCTTCTTTCAACTGCTAAGAGCAAGACATCTGGCTTCCAGGTACAAATCCACAACACCGGCTTAAACTGGAGTTTAGATTAAACCAGCATCTTTTATATTCCAGATAAGGTTGTCAATGTTACCTCGAAACCTACAGCTGCACTACACACAAGATGACACACATTTCTAAATTTCTACACTTTGGAAAGTGTTCCACCGATTCAAAACTTTTCCTATCTATTTATTGAGATTCATTTACGGAGGGCTCAGGGTTTAGGGTCTAAGACAGCTTGTAGAGGAGTCACTGTTGAAAGGAGCCAGCTGAGGTGGTTTGGATGCCCACTGGGTTCCTTTGAAGGCTTTCCAGGCATGCCTAATTGGAAGGGGACCCTGGGGTGGACATAGAAATCGCTGGAGGGATTGCATAACTCATCGGAACGCCTTGGGATCAACTGGAACACACTGCTGCAGAGAGAGGAATAACCTGCTCAGCCTGCTACCAAAACAACCCAACACCAGAGAAGCAGAATGCTATTGATTTGTTCTTATTTATTGCAAAGGCATATTAATGCTTTCTGTAAATTGCATCATTCAACCAAATCTGCATGGACCGGTATTTGTGACCATGCAGACTGTGCAGGAAAACACCTAAAACAAATGTTTGGTATGACGAGAGACTGTGCAGAGACATCCACACCTTTAGAAATCCTCATTAACAGAGTTGTAATTGAAGCAGTCTTTGAAGGTGCTTTGATTTGTTCTTGCTCTCCATCGACGGAGCACAAACACAGTAGGAAGCTCTGAATTCTCCAGAAATCCTGTGCGATCCTGTACGTCCACTGATACAGTGCTAAAACCCTCCCCCCAAAAAATGGTTATCTCCGTTTACACACAGTTGTGAGAGAAGTACTGGCCCTAACAGACCACAGAAAAAAATCTCAACTTAAGTCACAGCTTTTTAGAAAGGCGGCACCAAAATTGAAATGGGGCTGCCACCATCTTTTTTTTCCAATTTCCAAATGCAGTAAATAACTTTTCTCTACATTCATTAGTTTCAGACACTTGTAGGCATCAATTAAATTAGTATCTTCACCAAAAACAGCATTCTGGGGCCACTGTAGCTCAGCTGGTTGAGCAGGCTACCCATGTACAGGGGTCCCTGATGCAGTGGCCATGGGTTTGAATCCCTTTGCTGCAAGTCCTTCCCCCACTTTCCTGTCTCTCCTTCAACTGTCACTTCACAATAAAGGCAAAACGGACGAAAAAAAAAGAAAATATTTTTAAAAATGAGCCTTTTGGCGCTATAAAATTTCATAAAATACAACAGACTGGCTGCTTGATTCGTTTGGGTCCGAACCCCCAACTATATAAGAGTATAAAACAACTTGTACTGTCGATTTGGTCCTCTTTATTAATGACACAATCAGGACATTTTGAATGCTTACGATCAATCCCACCATACAACAGAGACACCCTATAACCATCACATTCTCTGAACTAAACCCCGGATCCCATTTGGGTCAAAGTCAGCTTTCCAGGAAGAGATCGTCGTAACAAACAGACTGCTTGTGTGGAGAAAGTTGGAAAGAGGGAAAAAAAAAAGGCTCAAGGCGTTTCGTTTCAGCAGTGATTGCGTAACCGGCTACCAAAACGAAGCGACTCCGTCTTCAGCGTTTGCAATTTCAGACATTTGCAGTTCCGTATTTCCTCATTCATTGGCACTAGTAACAAAATCCAGCTGCTAAAAGCCTGCGACTCTGCCATTCCCACGCATATTATATAATTATTATTTCTTTTATCTTTCCTTGTTTTATGGATCGAGTGACTCACCGCTCCATTAATCATCACAGCTTTAGAGTTGCACTACGTCTTACAGGGCTACAGTGCAGACGAGGGCCCTCATCCTCCCCTTTTCATCAAAACCGGGACCACAAACCGCAGCCTCTCCAATACTTCCATCTAAACCACAGGAAACCTCTAACGGCAATAAAAAGCCACAAGTATAAACCACAGCCACTTTGGACACCTTTATCGCAGCCACTAACAAGAAAGCTTAGCGCATAATTCTTAGACAACAAATCGCTTTCTCAGTGCGGGGATATTTGAGGACAACAGCAAAGACTAAAAATGATCAGTGCCTACCAGCAACCATCAAAGATCTGACAGGAGGCGAGTCGAGATCAAATGCAAGGTCGGGAACAGTCTGTGTAGGAATGTTCAGATCTCAAGTTTTTATTTTACAGACGCATCTGGGATACAGTCTGTCAGCGCATCAGACAGACACCGAAGAAACAGAGCCCAGGGTTTTGTATTTATATCCTCCTCCAAGCAAAACGCATCCCTCCTCTAATTTCTCAGTGTTTAAGAAAGATAACACGTTGGCAAAAACAACCCGAATGTGTGACCGCGCGCTGAAACTATTCCAGGTCTGGTTGAAAGAACAAACAACCCAGAAAGTTCTGGCTGATTACCAGGAATATAAGCTCGGTTTAATTGAATTTAAACTCCTTAAAAGGTCTGGGTGAAGCCAAAAATGCTTGCTTTTTGAGGAAGTAATTTCATTATTTTTAGGTTGTAATTTTGAAAGATGAAGTCAGGATTCAACATCACTTCCGCTGCTCATATCCTACTTTTTTTTTTTAATTTGCAAAATGAATTTCTTTAAACAACGACTGGATGTGTGACCTCTCTCATGCTTTTGTCAGGAACACAGAGTCTCCTCCTGACAGCTGTAATTAACATAATGACATATGAGCACCGTAAAAACGAGGCTTCATCTCCTGAATACAAAGGTGGATAAATCCAGCTGGGTTACTCCGCATTACATTCCCCTCAGAATGGCGAGAATTTCCTCGACGCTAACCTGGTAGGCGGCGAGAGATCGGGGGAAGAAATAATTACAACAATTACTTCTTTTACTTTATCGCTGCCTGACACACTCACATATGCACACAGAATATAATAGCTGGAGTAAGTGAAGGACTGTCAGCGCTAATGACAGTGTTGCCAGTGAAATAAGTGCAATAAAAGCACAAAAGATGGCATAATATATGCCTGTGAAGACACTAACTGATGCTTTTCACCCCCGGTGCCAAACTATACGCCAAAAGCGCTGCACGCAACCGCACACAACCGCACACAACCGCACACACGTTTGCTTAAATCAACAACCAAGAGGAAAACGCACACAAACATACCAGCCAGGGACAGTTTCCTTAAGTTGGGCTGGTTTTGTTAAGAGAGGTTCTATCATTACAACCATTTTATCTGCACATATCGTCAACGATGCTAAGCTAGTGTCCTTATATTGTTGTCTCACCTCATCATAATGAGAATAAAGCTACTGCTAATACGACAAACCACATGTTTACTGTAGAATCTGATGAAGGGAGTTGGGAGGAGGGGTTATAAACGGAGGGATTTTGAAGAAATGAAAGATAAACCAAATTAAAGCCGCAAGCGGCATTGGACGGGTCCCGGCCGTCGCGCATGTCGGGGTGCTGTGGCGGAACTCTGAGCCAGCGTGTCAAGTTTGGGGCAGATCGGAGCCTCACAGCCATGAACATGTAGGATGTGTAGGGTGTGTCTGCATTCTCAGGACCACAGCTTCTTCTACAGCTGCACGCTGAGAGGCTTCTATTCAGGACAGCGCCACCTACCACAATGAATGATCACTGTCCTGTTTGAGATCTACACAGCACAGAGGCCACAGCAGCAGAGTCCATTACTATTCTACCTGTTAATAAGTGTGTTAATTACATGGTTTGTCCAAATGCCAGCCTCAGCAACCAGTTGTTATTGTCATAAGTAGTATTTTGGTGGAATAAACTTTTCCAAGCTCAACTTGTTGGTTTAAAAGCATTATTTGGATGGAAAAAAGCTTAAAAATGATCAGTACTTGGACATGAAGCAGGACTTTGTGTGGAACGGTCCTTAGATCAACCTTTTAAATTATAAATATATTTTGAGAGAAGTCATCTTTAGAACTAAATGGCGCATTCTGGTGATCATTCATTGTGGTAGGTGGCGCTGTCTTGAATCAAAGCCTCTCAGCGTGCGGATGTAGAAGAAGCTGTGGTCCTGAGAGTGCAGCCTCC
>NW_007578780.1:128836-132357 GCF_000690725.1 Stegastes partitus
ATGTTCACTGGTTCTGTCCGGACAGAATGAGACCAAGCTGATGAGGAATGAGCGATGTTTGAGCTGCAGAGAGCCTTCAAAAGTAAGAAACATAACATGTTGCTTTTCTGTACAAAAAGCTCTTTGTGTCAACACTGTGGTTGCTGCAGGTCAAAAAGGTTTATATCACCAGAAAGAGGAGACTCTGAGCTTTCATTCGATGTGCATGTTGTCGGGAAACGTGATTGTGGAGCGAGCACATATGCCTGTAATGTGTTTGGAAAGTGGTCACGTCCCGCCGGCGGGTCGGAGGAACGGCATGTGGTTTAAAGCTCGTCAGACATTTGAGAGTTTTCTCAATGTTAATATGCCAAAAAAAAGAAAGGAACGGTTAAAAAGAGAACCTAATGACTGTTCACGAGTCTCAAAACATGAGTCCGAGTCAAGTCTGAAGTCTCTCTGTGTGCGACTTAAGTCCGACTCTAAGCAGAAGCAGCAGCAGCGGCTAGGCTAGGCTAGTAGCTAATGTAGCCAGCTTCGACGAGCGAGCTAAAAGCAGCACAAAGCGACAGATACGTTCCCCACCGCTTGCCTCTCAGTCACAACAGTCACATTATAAATCGCTGCGATCACAGCCGCCGTTTCCTTGCATGTGTCCTTCTGTTCAGAGTTGTATTGGTTTACAGAGAAATGAAAGTAACGACGAGCATGTAGCCCAAACAAAAAATCGAACAGAGTTACCGTCAGCTGTAACTGCCAAACCAACACAGAACAAAAACGAGCCCACAATGTGTCAACTGTCGGTCGCATCCGCGCGCGCGCACTCACTCACCAGACGTACACATGCACGCCCACGTCCGTCTCACGCTCCTCTGCCGCCCGAACCCTCCGCTCGTCTCACCGTAACCATCGCTACGTACCTTCGAAAGTGAGCCTCACTATGCAATACCGGCTCTGACTCGCTATGCGCCCGAGAATCCCGCGAGAACTTGGAAACCATCGCCTGAATTCAAGAAGTCCTTTTAACGTCATTTCTGATGTCACATCAAAGACTCCTTTCACGCCGTTCCGTGACGTCACCTATGCCGTCAAAAGTCTTTTAAATATGTTGCCCTTCAAAGATCTCACCAGTCGAGGAAATTACAGTTAGTATCTCTTTACATATTTTCAACCATAGATCTAACCTTTTGAAATTAGGAGCAACATGCCAACACAACACAAAGAAACTGCATTCATCCTGGAGGGGCAGCCCAAAGCCTTGCTGGCTAGGAATAATGTGGCCCTCAAAAAGAAAGTATGTCTTTTAGAGGGACGATTAGCGGCTGCTCAGAAAACAGTGGTGGACCTCAAAAATAAGGACAGCAGCCAAAAACAAGAACTTCACGGCCTCCACTGCGCATTGCCCTTCTATTCTGCACATCTGCGAAACCAGCTTAAGAAGGACAAGGTGGATTGGACGGAAGAAGCCCAGAAATGGAAGACCTCAATTGCGTCCCTTGGGAAGGAAATTGCTTCCTTAAAAGAACAATTAGAGGCTAGTAAAAATAGGGAGCTGGACCTAGAATATCAGATTGGGCAGTTACAGGAAGAACGTCACAGTGTCAAACAATTAAGCTGTGACTTAAATGAGCGTATGGAAAAGCTTCGTATAGTGGAGGAAAGCTATCAGACAGAACTGCGAAACTGCATGTCAACCTCAGTTGAAAACCTGACAAGGCAGCATGAGATGAAAGTGAGCTCTCTGGAAAATAACAATCGTGTCTCTGAAGCGAGATGCAGGTGGCTTGAGGGGGAGCTGGAGAAAGAACAGCAGAGACCACATAAAGAGCTTCAAGAAGCAGACCAACGGGATTTGCAACAACAAGAGGAGTGTGACAGACTAACCTCGGAGCTCTGTGAAAGCGACACCAAACACCAGCTAGAGGTGAAGCATTTAACTGAGTGCTTAGAAAAGTCCATAGCTGAAGCACAAAACCTAAAGGAAGAAAGTACTTTAGATGCCATTGAAATGCGCAAAAAAGAATTTAAATTTGCCCTTGAATTGCATCGTTTGAGGACCAGAGAGGGGGTAATTGCGAAAGCTGATGAGAAATTCAAAAAGCTGCAAAAAGAGCTTGACGTACGCACCATTGAACTTGAAAGTCAAATAGCAGACAATGAAAGTCTAAGGGGTCCATATCGATACCTGGTGGAGGATGTTAGAAGGAAGGACTCAGAAGTGCAAAGGTTAAGAGTAGAGAAGGAGGTCATCAATGAGCGACACGAAAAGGATGTTCAAAAAATAGAAGTGCTACAAGATGAACTCAATCAAAAAAATGCCTTGGTGTCCAAAAAAGAAGTAGAGATAAGTATTCTAAATCAAGAAATCATGAAATTACAGTACCAAAAACGTGCAAATCAACAAAAAATGACCAAAAAAGCTGCTGCGTCAGAAGCAAAGCGGCTGGCTTCAGTGACTGCTGAGACAAAGCTGCTGGCTTCAGATACTGGTGAGACGAAGCAACTCATTATAGATACATACGACAAGATTAGTTTTATGCAAGCTAGAATCGACAAACATAGAGACAATCAGCTCCAACGCTTGGAGAAACGTTTATCTAACAACGATTTCAAGTGTGCGCAAACTGCAAACGAACTGAACAGAATGTACATGGAAGCTCGTCTGGAGATTCTCAGCCTGAAAAAAGAGCTAGTCGAGAAAGACCGTCAACTCCTGAAGGCCAGGAAGCCTGTAAAAGACAAGGTTAAGTCCTGGTTTTTGAAAAAAGTCATTGGGCAACCAGCAGTGGCCGTTGAGGAAAAACCGCAGCCTCAGGAAACACCACTAATTGTGCTTGGTCGTCAGCCATCTCCCAAGAAAGACAGTCAGCTCCAGAAGGCCAGGAAGCCCACAAAAGACAAGGTTAAGTCCTGGTTCAATAAGAAAGTCGTTGGGCGGCTCCGACCAGCAGAGGCCGTTGAGGAAGAACCGCAGCCTCAGGAAACACCACCAACTGTGCTTCCTCCTCAGCCATCTTCCAAGAAAGACAGTCAGCTCCAGAAGGCCAGGAAGCCTGTAAAACGCAAGGTTAAGCCCCGGTTTTTGAAGAAAGTTGACGGGCAGCCCCGACCAGCAGAGGCCGTTGAGGAAGAACCGCAGCCTCAGGAAACACCACCAATTGTGGTCCAATTGGTCCCCCGCACAGATACCAATGGTACTGATGTGAGGCTGTCTCAGGAAGATGGTTGTTCACGGGCTGACAAACCCAGCATGGGTCCATCTGCTCCTGAGACTGATGGTCTGCCACGAGTCGACATATGATCCAGATTTAGACCATTAGAATTAATATATAAAGATTCATATATAGGGTTAGGTTTTTTAAATCTGTCTTAATAACTTCCCCTGCCGTGTCCGACGACAAAGCAGTTTGGGGTAGGAAGTAAAGGCAATGCAAGTTTTGCAAGTTTTAGAAACTTTTGAGAATTTTGGATAAGTTTTATTAATATTTTTAATTAGCAATTTATTTAATAAATTAATACATTCTATAATTTAGGATTAGGAT
>NW_007578780.1:133717-141362 GCF_000690725.1 Stegastes partitus
TCTGACCTCCATTTTGACACAATTTAAACCTGCTTTAAGGTGAAGGAGCCACTTTTCTGTCTCTGCTCAGCCTCAGACTGTCAGTGAGTCACATGACCAGCTGCACTGAGCTGCCAATTAGCATTAAAGCTGCAGGTGATGATGTCATCGTTCTTCATGTCCCTTGGTGGGAGAGTGACATTTTCACTCACTTTCTCTCTCCCATACAGCCACAATTGTCACCAAATGTGTGTAAAAACAGCATATTTTTGTAGGAAATCTTGTTAGGAAGCCCTCAGTGTCAGTTTTAAAGCTGTAGGACCTTTAGTTTTTTCTGTAGATGACCAACTGACACAGCATGTCTGCACATGCCCCAATAGACAGCCATACAACGTATGAGCCGAGGCTGCAGCAGCTCATCAACTTTAACGGCTCGCCATTCGAAAACCGGTTGAGAAACGCCAAATCCCTTCAGAACTTTTGTACATCAAGGCCTTCTCTGTCTCCTGTGCGATTTTCAAGTTGGTGCGATTTACGGTGTCAGACAAGATAATTTTTTCCCAAAAGAAGTTTTCGCTCATTTTTTTATTTTGAGAGGCAAATTGCGGACTTCCTGTTGGAGATAGGTCAGGAGTGTCAGCGCGAGATTTGTGGGTCTCATTGAGACGAACATTTTGATGTTGGTTTGATCTCTGTGCGACATTCCTACTGGGCGCTAGGGCCATTTTAGTGTGTTTTTCTGTAACTAGGTGGCGCTAGAGAGCATTTTTGGGTTTTTTGTTTCATTTTATCAAATTTTTCGCCGATTCGGATGTGCGTGCCAATTTTGGTGAGTTTTTGAGCATGTTTAGGGGGTCAAATTAAGGGTTTTATGTGCGTCAAGCGAATAATAAGAAGAAAGAAACGAAGCGGGAACAATAGGGGTCCTTGCCCTGCAGCAAGTAGGGGTCCTCGGACCCTAAATATGTAAAGGAGTCACTACATTTATACAGTCTTACAATTACAACTGGCCCTTTGAGGGTAAACATAATGCTTATGTGGCCCAGGATGAAAATGAGTTTGACACCCCTGCCCTAGGAGGAGATAGATTTTGAAAATGGCCAAACGTCAGGCAAAATCACCAAAATTCTCAGCGTGTTTTTTCACAATGGCGGACTTCCTGTTGGGTTTCGGACTTGGTACTGATTGACTTTATTGTGCGTCCTGACCTGCTACACATGCCCACCAAATCTTGTAGCTGTAGGTGAAACGACAAGAGTCAGTTGAATGTAAAAAACACAGTGAAAATGGACAAAATGGCCATTGATCGAAATTGGACGGGCCGCCATTTCCAAACCGGGCCTCATCTGCGGAGCGTTTTCGTAACTTTTAATCACCACGTCCTGCAGTTTGTGCTGGGCAAATTTCAGGTGTGTACGACGTACCCCCTAGGAGGAGATAGATTTTGAAAATGGCCAAAAATGGCCGTTTTTCGGCCACAAGCCGCCATTTTTTTTTCCAAAATGGCCGACTTCCTGTTGAGTTTCGGGTATGTGTATTCAGGGGCCCATTTTTTGAAACTTTGTAGGGGGGCGCTGTTGAGCCATTTTTCTATTGAGGTGTGTATTTCCCCCTAATTATAAAATTTTTCACCGGGTCTGATGTGTGTGGCAAGTTTGGTGTGTGTGTGAGTATGTTTAGGACCTCAAAAACGCGTTTCTTTGTACGGAATAATAATAAAAGCCCGAGCAGTTCCAATAGGGTCCTACGCACTGTTAATGCTCGGACCCTAATTACATAATGATCTGAAAGAATGTCACATAATAGTTTGCGTGGACTAAAAGCTCTGTCTTGTCTCAGATCAAATACCAATGCGTCAAAATACCTGACTGCAAGAAGTCTTACAAGAAGATAGCGTCTCACTGAAGTCTTTTTTTGTTTGGTTTTTTTGCCTTCTGATAGACCCGTTATCTATTCTGATATTTGCAGGGTGTTGTTAGTGCAGCATTTTACAGCAGCGGTTCCCAGGAATGAAATCCAAATGAAAAAGCAATGCCCTGCAACTCAATTCATGCACTTTTTTCTAGTTTCTATTCATAAATATTGTATAATTTGACCTATTTGAACAGTTACTGAAATAAAACCAGCTAAAGGTGAAACACGCCCCTCATGGAAGAACCTTAAATGATGCATTTTGACTACAGGTCTGCAGAAGATGGAGCAGTACAGGTGCAGCTGTCCACATGCTAAACTTCACGGACGAGGCCTAAACACAACTATCTGCAACTGGACTTCCTGACCAACTGTCTATGATGTATTTATGCAGTTGTTCTTGGGTCTGGTTGTGTGATGTGACTTCATAAAGCTCTGACGCAGCAATCGGAGAGCTCATGCTTGGTCACGTGAGAGAAAGAATCACAGCTTCTTTGTAACTCGCTGGCCTGTTTGTGAGGCTCCATCCTCTCCTACAACACTGCACTTTCATTTCTATAAGACTCCTTATAAACCCCTACTTGGCCCCTGAATCCTGTTTTAGGAAATGTAGGATTCTGCAAGAATCAAAATCAAACAAAAATATTTCTGCTTCTATTAAACACTCAGCAGCACAAAACAGATCCGAACAAGGTTTCAGCTACCTGGTTTTAGGAACAATTCCATGTCATATTTGTGCAAATCAACGCTTTTCCTCGAAGTAAAGGCTTCACAAACGAATACGTTCAAACATTTGGTCCATACATTACTCGCCCTTTCAAAAAATAGTTCAACACTGCAATGAAACAAGTTAAGACAGTCGGTGTGTAAATGACACCTCAGACTCTGCAACAGCTGTCCAGAATAAATAAATGTACCGTAAAATACAACAACTAATCTATTATTAGGTGAAAAAGTTCATTTGTCAGCCTGTGGAGTTTCATAAAGGCAAAGATGAAAGTAAAGATGCTAAAAATGTCAGTGTTTGACCCTGAAGTTGCCTCAGTTTAGGGGGTAACATCTGAAACACAGGAACAATGCATTTCTACCATGTTGAACAGTTTATTCCAACATAAACTATGAGGAGAGAGACGGAGGGAGTCTGGAGAGAAGAAGGGATGAAGCTGGGGGGAGATGGCAGCAGTGGACGGTCATGGAGGAGGAGGGGAGGGAGGGAGGAATGGTGAGGAGAAAGGGAGGATGGAGGGGAGGTGGAGGTGGAGAAGCTTTTTCTCCACCTTCTGCTTTTCTTTCTCCATCTTCTCCTGCTTTTCTTTCTTTTTCAGATCCTTCTTCTTTCTTTCTTTAAGTTTCTTGTCTTTCTTTTCTCTTTCAGCTGTGAGATTAGATCAGAAAGTCCAGCTCTGGAGTGTGAGCGTACAATCTAAATCATTAGGTTTGGTCCCTCTTTTTGCACCTGTAATTCCCTTTCAGTGTGTTTGCTGATGGCTTGACTCACTGCAGCTGGATGATTGGACTCAAATCATCTCAGACCTTCATGAAACACCGGCTTCCCTTGAACCAGATTGTTTTGCCAGCATGGTGCGTTCACAGCGACTCTCTGGCCACCTTCAGCGACACTGGCTTTTACTCTATTGCTTCTCGTTCGTAGATCCTCTTTGCTCACTGCTGCTCCGGCCTTCTTCATGTTCAGCCAGACACACCACACCACCTCCATCCAGTCATCTCCAGACAGCTCTCAGCCGTCTCATTTACTAAATCCACCTTTTCTACCACAACTCTGTGTTCCAAAACAAAAACCGCAACCCCCGAGTTGGTGTCAATGTTTCTGAGTTTAGACAACTCCTAATGACTGAATTATAGATATAGAGTTTGGTGAATTAGCTTTTCCTCTACAATCAAAGGTATCTATAATGAACACTTACTGAATGACTGGTAGCATAAATACAAGTCTTTAAATTGATTATTCATGAAAATAAAGTGGTTCCAACTTGTTCTTCGATATTTTTTTAAAAGGAATTTTTGTGTATTATGAAATTAATTGCTACAAGTTTTGTCAATAAAATGCTCTGGCTCCAGTTAGATTTTCTTTTTTTTGGTGTTTTTCCCTCCAGTGTATTCATGTCGTAGCTGTTGAGATATTGATTAATTCAATAACAAAAGCATTCATCAACTTTTTAAAAGTTTGAAGTGGAGTCGTGTCTTTCAGCTCAGTTATTTCTCAGCTGAACTCGGTGTCTGAAATCAAAACGCAGCATGAAACAAGTTGTTTTTATGAATAATCACATCTCTTCCTACCTGTTTTCTATCTTCTTCGTTTCCTTTCGCTCCTCAGTTGTGTGTATTCCTTCCTGTCTCGTTGCGTATCCGTGATGAAGCTTTCCCCATGAGGTCAGGTCTTCCCGAGGTTGAGCTCGTACACCAAAACCAAATGCTTCTTTTGCTCTTCTTGGACGTTTCCTCAGCGGTTCTGCCAAGATTACATCAGAGGAAACTGGGCCTGGAGCTGTAATAAAGCAAATAAAAGAGAGGAGTTTAATATCGAAAGAAAAAAAAAACATTCAAAACATTCTTTACTTTTTAATTTCTAACTCGTGCACCGTAACGAGCCAATCTGAACCATTGTGCATTACCATTAATTCAATTCATTTACTTGCAAATTGTCTATTACCATTTGTTCCTATTGGTAAATGGAGCTCAACTTTGAGATAAATGGCAGTTATGCTAATAGCACCCAATTTGTTGCTCGATATTGAAGGGATGAAAACAGATTGAGTGTTAAAAAGAAACGCTGTCGAGTAAAATATTGCCTTCTTTAGTAGAAAAGAATGGCTTCTAAAAAAAATAAATAAAAAAAAAAACAGTAAATAATACATCACTCAGCACCGAAGGATTTCAAAAGAAATTTGAAAGGCTGTGGATTGGCAAAGTGGATGATAAGGCTCGAGTCGAGGCTGCAGCGAACACAGAGGGAATGTGATGAGAACGTACAAGAGGAAATTCTTGCTGATTTTTATTTTTATTTTTTCTCTCGGCGTGAAGCCTGTAAAGAGATGTGCAACTGACAGCTGAGGAGCACGAGAAGTAACGGCGGCGAGGAAAATAATGAAGCGACAGAGGAAATCTATCCGTCCACGAGTTTGTGCGCTTTACTTAAATTAGCATCACCTGGACACACGGGCAGAATAACAACAGTGATGCATCAGAGGCGCACGGGGAGGCAGATGGCTCCGTGTGTGGCTGATACTGGATATAATAAGATGCTACCTATCTGGTGTTGCAGCCACAGAGCGAGACACCTGCCACAACACGCCTCCAGCTGTCAATACACAACACGTTTCTTCATCGGCGGACAATTTGTGCAAATAACTGTCAGGGAAAGTGACACACACGGCGTCTCTATGGGTCGCTCTCCATCCTTCTCTTTATCAGCCTCTTCCCCCTCTCCTCTCTTTCTCCCTGCAGCAGTTTCACCCTCGTCGCTATCACACAACACTCACACTGAATCAGTTGGGGAGAGCCCGGCCAGCTGCCCCCCCGACGTGAGCCGAGCGCGACATCTCATTTTTAGCAATAACACCGGGCCCATCCCGCGCCTCTATCTCCAGTTAAACGGTGGAAACGTCGCCCGTGTTAGCCGTTACTGGGTGCAGTGAGCAGAGCACCGAGGGCGGCACATCCCATCAGCTCTCACTCGCAAGTGACACGATCGCAGTCACGGAGCGCGTTTTGCGTGCGCCCTGCGGATGCTAAAACAAACACGCTTATTTGGCGCAGACAGCCGAGGCCTTTGGAGCTGATGCCTGATGTGAAGGGTGTCGTTTTACAGCACTGCTCACAACGGATGTCAGCAACCTGATGAGTAAATAAGGACTAGTGAAGCTGGATAACTGTGAATCTAAAACTGCACAGAGGATAATGACGCATCCATGAGGTGATGGCCCCTTCATAAATGTCTAAATTGAGCAATGAAGATCTCCTGAGTTTGACTTTTCCTCATTGCCTCCTTTCATGACTCCTGAAGCATCAACATACAAAACCAGCAGTGTTTGTTATCAGCCGCTCAGTAATGAACTAGAGTCACCACAAGATGGGCAACAAATGCAGTGTCAGACCAGGATCAGATTTATGATCAAATCATTTCCTAATTTAGAAGTGACATATCTCCCAATGGGAGATGGAAGGTCGCCGGTTTGCGTCCCGCTGAGGACACCTGGGATCTTTCTGCGTGCTCTCCATGTTCTCCCCGTGCAGCGTGGGTTATCTACACACCGCTTAATCCTCACTAGGGTCATGGGGGGCTGGAGTCTATCCCAGCTGACTCAGGGCGAAGGCAGGTTCACCTGGACAGGTAACCAGTCTATCACAGGGCTACACTTAGAGACAGACAACCAAGCACACTCACATTCACACCTACGGACAATTTAGAATCACCAATTAACCTCAACATGTTTCTGGACTGTGGGAGGAAGCCGGAGAACCCAGAGAGAACCCACGCTGCACGGGGAGAACATGGAGACTCCACGCAGAAAGATCCCGCTGGGGGCACTGAGCCGGGGACCTTCTTGCTGCGAGGCAACAGTGCTAACCACTGCTCCACCTTGCAGCCCTACTTTAGAAATCAGTGAATTATATTGTTCATCTTGCAGCGCTGCATTTAAACAGGTGGCGTGAATCACTTTGGGAATCCGTTTGTTTCTGATTTGTTCCTCATGTCTCAGTAAACAGCATGTTGTTTTGGTGTGAAGCGTTACCAGTCTGAAGTGTGTCCCCGGTGCACTCTCACTACCCGAGCAAAGAAAAGACGTGAGATCTACAGAAACTCAAGGCTGAAGAATGCACACAGAAGTCCGGCCTCGCTGTAGACGGGAGCTGTGCTTTTCCACAGTAACATAAGGTTTGCTGTAAATCAAGTAACTGAACAACTGGAGCACTTGAGGGCAAAGGTTTGGTGGTTCGGTCAGTATTTGTGTTTCAATAGTACAGTTAATTTAAAAAAAAAAAAAAAAAAAACACTGAGTTTAACCTCAGTACTAGCACTTCTCTGTTGTCATATCAATGGAGGGACAAGAATTGTCCAAATGCAGCAAATCATTTTGTAAAGTTTTACTCTTTGGTTACCCTCAGGTCAACCTGCCAAGTTTCTACCCAAGATGACCAGAAAGCTGTTAAATTTGTAGGAATGTTTATGAAGGCTGCAGCTGATATCTGTGCACAAGGAATCTGCTCAGACCTTTCTGACTGTACTTACTGAACAAATGGATAAAAATCCATGTAGGGCCATATTCACATCACACAAGACTGGTCAGTACATGGGTTTATCCCATGAGTTTAAATTAAGAAAGAGATCAACCACTAAGAAGTAATCCAGCATCTACTTATCTAATGAAATAAAAATCTGTACCATGACGTTTAAAAATGTAAAATCTGTGGAAAATAACAGCAAATATCTGTTAAATAATGACATGAGTGTAATTTTAGTGTCACACATTGTAAAAGAACAAATCACTATTTTTTTGTTTTTTTATTTTGCCTTTTAATACTATTTGATGTGGACATTATTCACAGTTTTGGCTTGTTTTTTTTTTTTGTTTTTTTTTAACAATTAACTTTTTTTTCTGTGATTTTTATAGGATACCATCTGTAAATAAAACAGGAACAATCTGGGAAACAACAGTTTAAAAAATGTACCATAATTTTCTTTAAAATAACAGAAAATATCTGTAAAACAGTTTTATTTTATTCTGGTTTAAAA
>NW_007578780.1:141963-152610 GCF_000690725.1 Stegastes partitus
TAACTTCTACAGTGTTCCAACACAGAGGACGGCTGTGATCCTTTACTGGGCGATACGGTTATTGAGTGAATTCTCTCTCGTCCCAGCTGCATTCTCAATAATGGATGGACACCATGTCTGACTCCTCTCTCGTCCTCCAGTGTTTGTTTGTTTTTTTTTAAATTGCCAAATGCTGCGTACACAGCACACATCAATATTGAAATACGTCAGACATGTTCTAATCCAGCTCCGGTCGGACACGAGCAGAGCTTCTGAGGGAGCTGCAGCTCGGTGGCTGTTATCGCCTGACACATGTGCAGCATCTTCTTGTCTCGCTCGTCTCTCGCATATTTGTGCGTCCCTTTCTTCTTCGATCTTTCTGTTCGTCTCCCACTCAAAACCGCATCAAAGAAAAACATCTGCTGACACAATGAGAAGGCTGGAAATGAATCAGTCCCCAACACACAAACAAAAGTCTTACTCATAGCTGGTTGCAGTCAGCGTTTCTGGAGCCCCCACACCCTCTCATGGGTCCACGGGTGGGTTACACAAATGGCTTACAGGCTCTGGTGTTTGTGGGAGGTGATGTCTCTGTTTTTGGCACATGTGTCATTCCATTCGTTGCATTTTTGCAGCAGAGACAAAAAAGCGTGAGGAATAAGGAGGGGAGGGACCGAGGAGGTCTGAGGGGAGGCGAAGGGAAAACGTAGGATTAAAAAAAAATTGACGTAGAGATGATCTGAAGGTGGAGGGAAGAGTTCTGTGGGCATGTCAGTCTGGCAGGTTGGTGTGTCAAGTAGTGATGGGACACGATCAAAACAAATGAATCAATTAGAGGCTTTGTAATTAATTAATCACGATTAATCAAACAGTAATATCTGACACGATAAGCACAGTTTTTTTTAGTTCAAATAAATTTCGGTTGATGACTGACTCAATGAATAGACATATACGGGAAGTTAAACAACAAACATGTTTGTCTTCCATCCATATTGATCTGCATTTTTCACCTTTTTACGACTTTCACAGATCAGTACAAACTCAAAGTGCAAGTAAGGCGATTATATTCAATATTGTAGGACTTATTTTCGTTGCCAGTTTGCACAGAACCCTGCTCTCATCCAAGCTGCCGTCTGGAAGTTTTCTTAACCCTATGCAGGACTTTCATGCTGTCCTACGTAGAAGGTCTTTCAGGATTCATCGGACCCCATGTGAAAGAAAATGTGAAAGGAAATATTTGTTGGCATTCATTACACTATGTTGAATACAATTTCTGATAAGTTGACGTATTTCTGGTTCCAAATGCTGACAAATGTCCCTCTTTTTTATTTAAAAAAAAAATCTTCAAAAATAAAAAAAAAACCAAAACTGTACCTGTCACCTAAACCAAATGGCCCGGGCTCCAAAAGACCCCACAAGTCCTGCATAGGGTTTTAAAAAACAGAACTTTCTGCCCAACAAGCCAAGCAACGCGGCCTCGTCTTCCTGTTCACCAAACTTTGTTGTGCGCTGACGTCACCCAGTGCATCCTGTGCATCTCCTTCACGGCTGGCAAACTAGCTTTAGGTGCATTAGCGCCACCTATCAGGCTGGAGTGTGAGCATCAGTGTTACAGTGTGCCAGAAATTAGGGAACTGAAAAAGATGCAATTAAATGTTTTGGTTTTTTTTGTCTCTGTAATTAATCAAAGTTAACGCGTTAAAGTCCCGGCCGCACGATCAAGACAAAACAACAACAACCTCCAGGCGCTTAACCCTCCTGTTGTCTTTGGAGTTAATTTGACCCCATTCGATTTTTAGCGTCCCTAAATAAGTCATTGAGATAACTTTTTCAGTTCTATTTAAAGGGCTATTTACACATACACTTTGGTAACAATTTTAATTAGTTTATTTTTTGTAGGTCTAAATTGCTGGAGTCAAACTGAAGCCAAGGATAAGAGATGTCGGTAAATTTGAAGGTAATAGGGAGGGTTGAAACGAAACCAACACAGCAGTTCCTCAAATGTCCACTAGAGGCCGGCTCCAAGAGCGAGTCAGTTCCCATAGAAACCCATTTAAAAATGCTCATATTTACAGCAGGAATTAACACATTTACAGCCTGGTGCAAAAAACAGTTTTGGTATCGACGGCTAGTTACTCTGTTCATGACGGATGTACAGCTGGTGAATTCTTACATAAGTCACACATTTAAGTTGCATTAAAGTTCTGCATAATTACGGACGGGCACCTTCATAGGACAGTCTGTGACTTTAACGTGGCCTGCTTCAGCTCCATCTTTTTCCTGATTTTTTGAATGAGCTGGAAGTCAAGACAAGGTACGACGTCTAAAGCCACAATACTGAGCTTCAAACGCAATCTACAGGAAACCCATGGGTGAAGTCATGGAGGGTTCATCCAGCTTTATGGAGTGCAGTCTGTGGATCTGAAATTAAGCATTTTATGTTCTGTAGAAGAAAACCAAAGCATCGGTTACATTAAACATTCTGTTCTTTACTTTGCATTAAATTGCAGTTTTGTATGCTGGTGATTGGTTGAATTTGCAAGCCATGCTCGGTTTTTATTCTGCATCAGGATCAACAGCGAAGGTTGGAGGGGAAAAAAAAGTTTTTGTTTCTTTTGTTGAACGGGGATGTCGCTCCTTTTTAATTAACAAAAGAAAACTTTCTTAGATATGCTCAACATGAATAATAAATATTGCAATTTAGTAGTGAAATGCAATGCAGTTTTAATTTATTGCATTTAGCTATGGAAAAAAAAAAAAAAGTTTCGTGTCAAATCGTTTATTAAAAATAGCTTCCAAAATGTAGGAATTAGAAGTAATGAGTACAAACTTTAGTCGCCTCCATCTCGCAGCACAGAGTTTGATTCTTATTCTGCTTTACATAACCGTGGACTCTGAATATGGAGAAACTGTAGCTGCTCCAATAAACTCACCCGGAGTTAAAGTGTCCTCCGTTAGATGTGCGCAGGCTTTAACGGCGGGTTGCCATCTCGTCACTAATCTTACGAACACAGCCAGTCGTGCCGTTCTGAGCCTCTCATGTCGCTTATTGTTACTGTTGTGATTTACTGTGCTCAAGTTTCTCATTTCAGAGCAATCACTTCTTGAGCACACGGAGGTCTTGACCTCTCCATCTGCATCTCAGCGTGCAAACGTCTCTTAATTAGCTTGACGAGGGGTCTTGATGATGCGAGATATGGAAGCCTGTGATTTGTTTATTTTTACATTTTTTTCCAGTCGTCGAAAGAGCAGCGAAAGACGCCTAATTATGCTTGAAATGCTTCGTAGCACTTTGCCGCATACAGATTCGTAACACAATCAACAGGCAAATAACGCAGAGTTCTTTTAACACAGAAATAAACAAGATCAGTCAGTTGCGCGGCGTTCATCTGGACAATTCCCATTTCTAATTTGATTATGCAAACATCCAGTTATTATGCCTGATGTCGCATCATGTTGGTTGCCAGTTCACATATGAATCATATATTTAAAACATCCCGCATAAGCTTCTCATTACATTAGAGTTCACAGACTGCGTGGCCACACTAGATCTCCTGTATGCCAAGTTTGTTTTTAAAAAGTCATACGTTTATGATTCACTCATGATTCAAAGTTTGAAAATGTACCTATTAGCTCCTACAGCGGTTACTTCACCGTTTACTTTCGGCTCCACCGGCTCACACAGCCTCATGAAACACAGTTTGTTTGTATATGCGTCACACTTACAGCAAGGTGCTGTGAAGCGAAACACAGTTTAGGCTTTCGGAGCATTTTATAGCAGCAGATACCACGTTACCCGTTGCACCGTCACGTCTCTGCAGCAGGCCGCTCTGAGCAGAGCGACGGGCTCTGCAGAAGGCTTTTACACATGTTTTTCGTGGCCACCGTGGGTTAAGAAGAGGTGGAGGGTATTTACTTGCTTGTAATCTGCGACCTCACCGCTAAATGCCACTAAATCCTGCACGCCGGACCTTTAAATGATTTAATCCCTAAACTTTCACTCCGCGTTTTATTTCAGAAAAGACTAAAAGCTTGGAAGCTTTTAATCAACTTATAGTGAGAATATGGTGCATGGTCACATCCTGCACAGTGAGAGAATAAAGACTGCGTGTGCCTCTACAGGAAACTTTTACAATCTTACTACAAAGCACAGATGCATCCTCAGATGATTTGCATCGCCTACATCTGGGTCGGTGAGTGTCGAGGGGTTAAAAAACACTCCTAGGCTGCTAACGAAGGAATCCGAGCAGGTGTGTGAGTCAGGTGATATCCAGGGAGGCAGGTGGGCAAACTGAGCTGAAGGGTGAAAAGGTGCTCAAACCTGGTAAACGTGTCACTGATGACGCCAAAGGCTGAGGAAGCTTGCTCCTGCAGGTTTCGCAAACACACAGTGTGAATGTAAGACTTTCTAATGACACCAACTGCATCAGAGAGCGACGATGAAAGACCGAAAGCCAGCAATGAAAGAAATGTCTTTCTAAATCGCCAGTAGAGGTGAACCGACAGCGTTCCCACCACTTCCTACTTGACTGCGCCATCGACAGAGAGGACTGGGAATGAGGAGAGACTGAAACTGAGCTTCTAACAAACACTGTCTATCCCCATCGCCCACCCATCTGTCTCTCTGTCTCTGTCTTTCCTTCAAGGCGCATGTGTCCTCAGCACTGCCAGGCAAAATCTGCCACAGAGGCTCCTAACTGCAGAGCTCGGGGCGGGTGAGAAAGAGAGACGGAGTGACAGAGAGGAGAATGGAAGGACGAGGAGTGATTGAAACTTGCACACACAAAAAAAAAAGATTAAAAAGAAGCACCTCGTTTTTCAAATGCTTGTTGCAGACTCAGTAGCTTTGCGTTGGTTTTCTTCTGCGAAACCACGAGTCGGATTCAGGAGGAAACGTGTGTGCATTATGCTGCAATTACAAGTGTAGCACCGTAATGCTTCTATCACATCAGCTGTATGACGTCCATCCATCCATCCATTATCTATACACCGCTTAATCCTCATTAGGGTCGCTGGAGTCTATCCCAGCCGACTTAGGGCGAAGGCAGGGGACATCCTGGACAGGTCACCAGTCTATCACAGGGCTACACTTAGAGACAGACAACCAAGCACACTCACATTCAAACCTACGGACAATTTAGAATCACCAATTAACCTCAACATGTTTTTGGACCTTGTGGGAGGAAGCCGGAGAACCTGGAGAGAACCCACGCAGCACGGGGAGAACATGCAAACTCCACTCTGGTGCCCCCACTGGGACGCGAATCGGCAACCTTCTTGCTGCGAGGCAACAGTGCTACCACTGCGCCACCCTGCAGCCCGTTGTATGACGTAATCTAATTAATAAAAAAATGTGTTACGTAATCTCTCTGGTTTGCAAAATGTGCATACTGTTGAAAAAGTGCAACCTGGAATTTGACGACGCTTAAAAACACCAAATTAGCTTCAGCTTTGATACACATATAAATGCGAGTATTCAAGTTGAGAACAAAGACAAAGGAGAGGTCTCCAAAATAGATGTTATTCGCACCAAAAAGATGGGCTGTAAGTGAAAGTTTCCAAGACACTCGGTTGACAGCATCACACACAAGTTTGCAGCAGCAGTGCAGCCAGAAACCTTCCTGGGGCGTGGAAGAAAAAGACCAGCATTTCTCTCAGGAGAGTTTGAAAATAATAGCTGAGGAACAAAAAAAAAAACACCCACTGTTACTGCCAAAAACCGGCAGAATGACCCGACGGAGGCAAGAACAAAAGCATCTACGCGGGCTATACGAAGAAACAAGGACTTAATGCCCAGAAAACTTGCGGCGGAAAAGTATGAAAAAAAGTCAACTGAACAGACAAGAAACAGAAGCCGGTAAAGTTCTGTGAGTTTGTTTTATGAAACGATGAGACTAAACCGGACCGAGCTGGACTGACGGAACCTTTTGGGATGTGATTGTGTTCCGATTCCTCCGACTGTCGCCGAGCAACAGAATGACCCAAATCGTTCAGCTGTTTCTAAAACGTCCTCGAGTTACCATCTGAGGCATAAAAATCCTATTAAAAATCTTTGATGTGATTCAGAGAAAACAGCTCAGAAACTAAAACACATTCGTGAGCCGGAAGCTATAATAATATAAATAATATAGCTAATTATCATTGATTTCGGAAATTAACTGCTTTAAATGTAGAGGTAAGGCCCTGTAGCCTGGATGATTATGGAGATTAATCTGACTTGGTTCTTTCTTTTTCTTTGAGCGCTACACAACCAAAGTCAGCTTGACTGCAAAATGTAGTTTCTCTTTTCAGCGAGCTCCAAAGCGACGCCGCTGGGAGGATGTGGACGCATCATTAGACAGCATCCGTGGAGTTGCCTTTGCCTAACTGAGCATCTCTACCTGTTGTCTTAATTAGTGTAAAGAGGAGAGGGACTGTTGGTGCTTTTAGCCTCGATAAGATAACGATCAACCTGACCAGTTTGTTTCTATAAACGTCAAAAGCAGCCTTAAACTCAATCGTCGACATGTCGGCCTTGAATCGTGATCTTAAGAAAAGCTGAGGTTTAAACTCAACTGACGAAACTTTTCCTTTCCAGCCTGATGCAGATGAACTCAACGGAAATGAAGCATCATCACCAGCCTGTCTGTGGCTACAGAGGAGAACAGGGGCCACACCAGCAGGGGGCGCTGGAGTTCAGGTGGCTCTGCCATGACGTCACTCCAGGGGGCGGAGCCAGCGGGCAAACCCGGAAGCTGTGCGGCAGGTAGCAGGAGCTGAGAAAAGTTGGATTTCGGGGCTTTAGTTGAGAACTAATGGTGTTCAGATGAGAACTGGAAGGAGGCGCCGCTCGGAGGCTGGATTTAACTGCTCAGGAGCTTTTGTTGGATTTTAAAATCGGCCAGAGGAGGATGGAAGGGATTTTTTTTTTTTTTTTTTTCTCAGAGGATTCAGAGGCAGAAGGTAAGAACAAATCCCAGAGTTTTGTAACTTGCATGAGAGGAGATGAGCAGCAGCGATGTGGTGAAGGTGGAGAATGAATGAAGGCGGAGTGGAAGGGCTGGAGTCCAGGAGGCACCCATTGGACAGAAAGGGGCCTTGTGACCAGCTGACTGGGCGCCATCATGAACTAGCTGAAGCCATTTAGAGTAAAAGTACAATAAGAAATGTGCAAATGAAGAGTTCATTTGCAAAAACAGATAACTCCTTTTTTTTTGTAGATTCTCAGAAAACATATTTTTTTGTTGTTTGCTTGAGATAATATGAATCAAACTGAAGCTGAGTGGATTTGACTCAGCAGAAATGACAACAACAGAGATAACTTTGATTGATATTGTGTCAGGTAGACGATGGAGAAGTGGGTTTTACTGAAGATTTGTGAAGATGGAGTTATCTGTTTTTGTAAATGAACTCTTCAAATATAAAATATAAACCTCCAGTTTTTAAAAAAAAATAGCATGTGAAGTGTATCTGTAAGGCAGTGTGGGCTAGCATCAGGACCTGTATAGCTGATGTTGCACATTGCTGAACATGTGTAAAGGTTTGAAAAAACTGCAAAAACGACACACAAGGTGCAGCTGTATGGATGTCACCATGTGCAGTTTCAGTGTATGAACATAAGGTGCACGAGGAAACCATAAGTAGTTTGGTTTGATTGGGAAAATGAGCCAAATCTAAGCTTTAAATCATTCAATTTAATCACTTGTTCCACATTTTGCAAAAATTTCCCACCGAATTCTGTAAACAAACAAACAAAAACTGCATGGTGCAGCCGTTAAGCCACTGCAAAGCACTATTACACACACTCTACACGCACATATGTAGACAAAACAGCAATAACACACACTTTATGTTTGACTTGATATTTTAAATTCTGCTTCTTTGCACCAATGGACCAAGTCAAATTCCTGGTGATGTAAAAATTACTTGGCAATAAAACTGATTCTGATTCTGATTCTGATTCTGATTCTAAATGCCGTTCTGTGGCCACTTTATATTTAAAATCCTTGTCCTTGTAAACGTACCCGTGCAGGCTCTCTGTTCTTTGTTTCTTGGGTCGTACCTTGTTTTTGTGTGTGCAATTAAGCGTGTAGCAAACAATCTTGATTTTGATTTGAAATTCAGCGACTTTTTGGCTCGAGTGCAGCCCGGGTTTCCACAGACTGATAGAAGACGGGAGCATATCAAAAATGTACAACATCTACAGTATACAGAGTCTTATATTTCAGTATTAGCAACACATGTGGGTGGTTAAAGCAGTGCTGCACATGCGGATTACAGTTTTTTTGAATGTTGGTAAAATAAACAATCTCAGAAATTCGTCTTTTTTATGATTTATTCCAGTCGTGCTGTTTCCACTGAGGTGCAGGACTTGATGTTGCAGTAAAAATGAGCCCACAGTGAGAAAACTGTGACAGGAGCTGCTCTGGGTTCAGCGAGTTAAGTAAAAAATTTTATTTGCATCAGTAGAAAATCTTGCAGGTTAACCGGGGCGAACAATTCCAACTGCACACACAAACACATCGGCAGCCATCCCCCTGGAATAAACGAGCCATTTCACCTGCAGAGATACCCATTAGTTGTGTCTCGCTGCAACACTTGAGCAGTGTTTTTTGTGTTTTTTATGTTGTTCGCCGCGCAAATTGGTCCCTTTCAGCGCTCCAAACCGCATTAGAAGGTAAACCAATCTCAATAATCCACTGTCATCGCGTGCAGAAATGAGCCAGAACCGTTGGCGCCGCGAGTTAAGTCTGTGAATCAAAGACGCAGGGCTGCGTTTGAACCAAAAGTCTGGGCGCAAGAATTCAGGTTTTGGTGTGGATTGGAGGGAGAAATGTGGAATTTGATCGTTTGTTTGCTCTCTCAGGTGGCAAAGGGCCATCAGAATAATGTGAAGATAACTGTCTCGCTGAGGTTTATTATTAGCTGTGATCAGGAGACAGGTGCTAGCTGCGCTAAACAGGTAGACTTCTGTAACAATCAAAGCCTTGAAGGAGAATTTCCACCTTGAAACTTAAACGTACCGACGACAAAAAACACAGATTCAGATTTCCTGGGTAACAAACGTGAGCAGCCAATGCCGTGCAGCTGCAGGGTGGAGCTTTGTTTCGTCACCACAATCATCAGTCGTCCATCGAATTAATGGAGTGCTGCTGGGATCAGTAACCGTAATGAGCTTTCTGTGTTTCTAACGGTTACTAAAAATGTAATGTTTTCCCGTGTTGCCGTCTGACACTGATGATTAAAGAGGGAAATAATATTTTTGTGTTTTACATAATCAGTGGTTCATATTGTTTGAGGGGGTCACAGGTTAAACCGAGAAAAGAAAAACTCCGACCGCGTTTGTTACGCCGACATGTGAACGGATTCGGAGGCAGAGAAATGGATGTTTTTGCTTCAGACAGCTGCTCCGTTTGTTCACACGTGACGCGCATCAGAACAGAACGCTTTACAGTTCGGGATTAGTGGAATAAATGCAGAAATAAAGCATGTTAATCTCTCTAAATAAAAAGGTTAATGTAGATCAGAGACGTAATCTGCGTTTGTCGCAGCAAAATCAATTACGCAACAAGGGAAGCTGTTTCTGTTCTCCGGTTACTTAAAATAACCCTGTATCGGGGTTATTTTCTCTTTCTGAGTCATTTGTACAAACCGGGTAATTGGTTTGTGCTCGAAAAGATCATATTTATATACCTTAAGAAGTTATTTCTCCTGCAGAAGCATGATTGGAGGTGGGTGGGTGTAGCTGCTAGTGTGGGCTGTTTGCTGATGCACCGCTGGTCGGGTCAGGTGGGTGGGATACAAACAATACATTATGTGATATAATAGTGAAGAACGCTTTTCAGAGATCCGCGCTGACTTGTCCGTTCCCCGAGGCCAGTCTGGCGAAATATAGGAGCTGAATATGGGATTTTTCAGGCAACGGATACTTGCGCGCCGTTACCATCAGCTCATGCGTGCAGTGGATTATCTATGGGGAAGAAAAAACACTCGAGGATCGGAGAAGACTGTGGAATTAACCGTCATCCTACCTACGTGTTCAGGACGACCGGCCGGGTTCACGGGGCAAATAAAACGCAGCCAACACGAAAGAACGTTCACTTATATCTCCTTGAAACATATAGCGATGAAATAAAAAAAATTGATGTTAGTTTTAGGAACGTTTCGGTCACAAAATCAGTGTAATGATGGTATCTGGGCTCCGCTGTAGCTCCCCTGGTTGAGCTGGTGCCCCATGTACAGGGGCTACAGTCCCCAACACGGAGGTCATGAGTTCAAGTCCCGCTCATGACCCTTTTCTGCAGGTTCTTCCCCCCTATTTTCCTGTCTCTCTCTCTCAAATAAAGGCAAAAAAAGGCAGAGACTTTAGAAAGAATCGCCACTTTCTGATGTAATGCCACGGATAATATATCATTCTTTTTGGAAAATTTGACCAAATCTCAGCTTAGAATCACGATATTTCAGTGAAATCACTTAATGCCACATGTTGCATTTAAAATTCATCTAAATAAATCTGTTGCTCCAACCAGATTCTGTAAAAAAAAAATATAAAAAATGTGAAAATCTGCCCTTCTCTGCACAACTGCAAAGACATTAGTGACTCAGCTGTGACAAAATACTTGTGACAAAAAACTGGAGGGACATTTCAGTTGAACTGCAGGCTGTGTTCTCAAATATAAAAATGTAAGG
>NW_007578780.1:153382-162023 GCF_000690725.1 Stegastes partitus
GCAAGGTTTAGGATTGTTAAGGGTCAGATTATCAAGTCATGACTGTAGTAGAATATGTTTAGTACGTAGAGTCCCTCTGTTTTATTTAATAACACCGGTGGACACTTGGAAAAATCTACATGTTGATTTCAATTTTTTGCTTTTTTTTTTTTTTTTTTTTTTAATAACCCAATTTCTTCTTTAAAAAAAACAAAAAACAAAAATAGATGTATGGCATTATAACTGTGTGTTTATGTTTGAGTTGCCCCTTCTACTAGCCATGGTTGCACTGTTTGTATAGTTTGTATTCAGAAGTTTTTATTGCAGTGAAAAAAATGAGCCAACAGTGAGTGAAAATGTGACAGGAGCAAAAAAATAAATTCAAAAAGATAAGACACTGCTAATTTTTGCATTCAAACCACAGCACAGTATGGCGCCGCGTACACACACACACACACACACACACCTACACACACACACACACGCTCGTCTAAGCTTTTGTTGCATGGCTGGTGGATTAAGTGCTGAGCGTTTGTGAAATCATTTGAAACCTCAGGGGCGCAATAGAAGACGGAGGGGGCATGCATATGTATGTGTGTGTCGCTGTGTGTGTGTGTGTGTGTGTGTGTGTGTGTGTGCGTGCAACATGCTGTGCGTTTGGCTTCGGTTTGTGTACGTTCTGCGGCCGACGTCTGGCGGTGTGCGGGGCCTGCAGAGTGTCTGTGTGATTCAGCTCTGCCGCGACTACACACCAGGAAGAGAAACAAAGCAGTAAAAGGAGAACTGTAACTTCCTTTGGCTCGTCTTAACTGAGGATGCGCCGCAATCAATATTATTATTGACCGAGGGGAGAGGGAGAACTCGTTTGACTGTCGATTACGTCGAGCCGGCAGCCTCCTTCCACATTTGACAGCCTGAAGACCTGACTAAGCATCTGGAAGTATCTGAAAATACACCTTTGTTTTCCCTTTTCAGATGAAGACACACACACACAGAGACAAACACGCCGTCAAGGTTTGGTCGTATTAAGAAGTCAGTCGGCAGCCAAAAGCTTATAGGTGTCTGCAGGCAGCAGGTCAGGCTGAGAGATCTAATCTCTCATCTCTAATCTGGAATAATCTAAATTATGCTGCCCAGAGTCGCACACAGGTGTTCTATCCAACAGAGCCTGCTGTGTTTTATCAAATAAAATGTAGTTTTTGGTGCCAACAAAGTGTGAGCGAGGCACACGTTTAGATTATTTCGTAACGGCAGTTCTGAATTTCTCCTGCGATAGTCAATGTTTGCCGCTGTGATAACCTAAATTGCAAATTATCTTCCTACAAACTGCTGTGTAGGACTTTCAGATTAGATTAGATTCAACTTTATTGTTATTGTCACAAGTACAAGGCAACGAAATGCAGATTGCATCGAAGCAGAAGTGCACGAGCAGTAATAATATACAGAACTGTGGAAGATAAGTATGAATATACAGTATGTAGTCGTGCAAATTGTGTTTTTGAAGAGGGGAAGGTGGCAACGGTGCAACGCTGATGATTTATAATATATACAGAGTGTGCAAGATGAATGTAACGTAGCGCAAGGTGCTCTTTGTATAAGCCCTCATGTTTCAGTATCTGTTATTCAAGCGTATTGTTTTTACATTTTGGCTTAATGTATATTAGCGATGCATGATATCAACATTTCTGACCGATACCGACATTAAGATTTTCGATATCGCCAATAACCGATATCACCGATGTCGATGTTGATTTTTTGTTCACACTGAAAAATGAGTACAAGTAAGCACTGTGAGAACATGAACTATTCAGAAGAAGCCCAAATTAGACCCCATAGTCCTCTTTATTAGCTAACAAGAGTAAAGCACATTTAAACATATTTTAACATGTTTAAGTTCAGGACCATTTAAGTAAACACATCTGTGAAATAACAGCGATATCAAATCCAGAGACGAAGGTACTGATGTTAGACAGTCAGCACATCACATCAGCTAAATGTGTTCATCGGACCGGTACCGATGTATCACAAAAACACCGGGCTGATACCGATGTGGTCGCCGATATGTATCGTGCATCCCTGATATAAATTATTTTGGTTGATAAAAAGCATAATTGTGCTGCATTATTTACTTCTTTTTGTAAATATAAAAGAGAAAAAAAATAACTTCAATGCTTCAAAATGCAGGATTCTGGTCGTGTTCGGCGGCCAAGACGCTGAAATGTTCTGTGGTTTATATTAGAGTCCGAGCAGATGCTGCAATACAACATACCGCCACATACTCATACAACTTAACTCTGCCAACACACACACACACACACACACACAAAGGGACCAGAGATACTGTCTCTCTGTGAAACTGCAGATGCAGAATGGGTGACAGAGCTAAAATATTTATACCCAGATCTTAGCAGTCGCTACAGAGAGAGGGAGAGCGAGAGGGAAAGATGGAAAAGGAGAGGGGAGAAAGAGAGCGGGGGAGATTCAAGCGGGGAGGCGGGCTGCAAGAAAGAGGCCGATGGTGAGTGTCAGTGTGTGTGTGTGAGTAAGAGGGAAAGCAGAGTGATAACAACAGAGACCGAGAGAGAGAGAGATGAGTGTGCAGCACAGATGCCAAATGAATCTAGGGCAGTTCAGAAAAAAAAAAACAAAAAAAAAAAACAAGGCATTATTCCAAAATCCACTCGGTACGTGTGTGCAAGTATGTGTGCGTAATTGTATTTCTATATTTGCGAGCGCGGTATGCAGGAAAGAAAATATGTTAAGCATCCATCTAATGTAAAATTAACATGCCAGAGGTTAGAATTCGACTCGAAACACCACAACTCTGCTTCCGCACTCAGTCTTTGTGCTTTTTATTCATCACCGTTTAACAATTAGAGTGCTCTCTGCATCACTCCCACTCTCCTTCCAGCATCTTCTGCCTCTTTCCCTCTCTCTCACACACACACACACACACACACACACACACACACACAGATATATCCACAGTGAAATTTTTTTCCCGTCATCAAACTCGAGCCGCTAAGAGATTTTTTCGTATATGTGAGCACGGGTGTGGGTTAATAGGGGTGGGGGGTTGGCACAAAGCGAAGATGATGGCAGATGGTGTCCTTACTTAACACACATACAGTACACACACACACACACACACACACACACACACACACACACACATACACACACTGAACACGAAACAGGGAAAAACAAGCATGTACATAACATGCATCTCTTATCATATACATCCACCCACACGTGAAGGTTTCTAAAAGCACACGTGCTTCCTGCAAAAGGAACTTCTACGTACATGCTTTTTTTTTTTGTTAAAGTTCTTGTCAAAGTCCATCCAAACGTCTCGTTGCTAAAATTTTGGCATTCAGTTTTGAGTTTCACAGCCAAATTCTGCATTAAATGTGACACTGTGGACCTTCGTTTCACCATCCAGGTCTTTGTCGTACTCTTAATCACCAACAATATATTTTAAAACGCTCGCACTTACTTACTCAAACATGAAAGAAACGCCGCACACTCCCACGCATTCATCCCTGCTTTGTTTTTCTTTTTTTCTGTCAGATGGTGGTTTGATTAAGAGTTATTAGTTAAACGACTTCACATCACTGAAAATGTGAGTAAGTCCGTTGTGTGTTTGAGCACAGTTCACTGCAAGAGCCTGAAAATAGCTTCCTAACAGCTGCATATTGTATGAGTCATTTCGAGCTCCTTCTTCCTTGGGAGAGTATTAAATGCGTCCAACCACTCGGCTTTGTTGAAGATCAAACTAGTTAAATTAATTTTTCCTTTGTGAAGCGAGCACTCGACTGCGCTATATGATCACAGCACAGAGTTCCATGTGCCATAGATTCGCCTGTTTAGAGGAAAAACCAAACTTACTGTGGGTGGACTGCTCTTGTTGGAATTTGTCAATTAGTTCTGAGATTCAGATTTGGACACATCTTTATTTATAGAAAGGAGAGCACTGTTAGGAGTCTGGCATCGAGGCTCTGACCTCCTTGCAGAACATGTTTGAGATATTGGGGAGTGATGAGTAAATATCCGACTCCCAGTCAGAGCCTGCGGTGGTGGTGGTGGTGGTGGTGGTGGTGGAGCTGGGCGGGCAGCAGCACTGCGGTGCAGAGCAGCAGCTGCACTGGCAGAGCGGAGGGAGTCTTGCAGTTTAAATAAACCGCCATATTGGGAGGCGTGCCGGCACGTGTTTATGTAGCGGTTGTAGCTGAACCGTCTCACAGACTTTTGCACCGTTAAAGAAACCAAAAATAGGATTGTAGCGGTGCACGCGCCGTACATAAATGTGTGCAGAGGTGTAGTTCTCATGCACGTAGATGTTCGCAAACCTCAGTCAACAATCTGAGACGCCTGACTTTCTGCACACGCATCAAAGAGAACCAGCACCTTCCCTCGGATCGGCCCTCCTGTTTCTACACGGCAGCTACTCCTCGTCAAAAGCGTTTTGTCAGGTCACATTGCAGCAGTTTGTCGGCGCAATTACACTCATAAAACCCTTAGTTGTGAGTCTATTAGGAGGGGAAATGCGGCATAATCAGATGATTGAAAGAAAGACTGCTGTGGGTTCACCGAACAGTGGATTAGCTAAAGATGGCTGGGAGTCCCCGCAGACTTCCCGTGGATCTGCATGTGGCTACGAAGGTAATGAGAAAAAGGGAAAATCCAAGCAGATTCACCCGAAGCGTTGGTTTTAAAGTCGGACTGAAGCTGGATTCGGTAAAAGCACATTGTGGGTCTGCGGTTTGGTGCTTAGCTTGATAGATATGACACATGCTTGCACCTGCCTACGAAAAGTAGCTGTCAGTCAGGGGATGCTGAAGAGCTGCTTCACCAACTTCTCATTACTCACTCCCTCCTCATGCCCTTTTATTTCTTACATATTCCATATTATATGTGTTACATCCTTGTTTACCTTTCACACATCCCCCTATTTGTCCTACTTCCTGTCTAATCTCTGCTTTCACGTCTCATCCTCCCAAACAAAGGTTTCCCCCTATCAACACATTCGCACCCCGCAGATGTACGGCTAATGAAACCGCATCCACATTTCTCCAATCTGTCACTGCTGTTGCTTTTCTGAAACCTCGTCAACGAATCACCGTCTACCATGTCTCTCAGTCTCTTGCCCAAGGGGACCTCCCACAGGTTCCTGGCAGTGAAGGAGTGACGGTTGTTGTGAAACATGACTGTCGTATTGATTGCACAGAGCACTGCAACAGCTGGTAGGCTGAAAGAGAGCACAGTGTGCTATGGCCAAGATTGCGATGTGGAGGAGTGAGCGAGTGTGAATGTCTCCCAAGGGTTATCCCTCTCAGGATCTTTGCATAATCCTTCCTGATGGATAGAGAAATCGATCCGGAGGGCGTGGCCGGGGAAGGGAGGCCAGGAGAGGTGGAGCTCGCGAGGAGGGCTAAAGATCTGAGGTTGCCGATTGTGTGCCAGCGAGCTGACAGTCCCGATTTCCTAGAATAGACTCTTCGGATTAGAACATCACGAGCACACAGTGTGATGCCACCGATTTTAAACAGTTAGGGAGGTATAATAGTGACATTTGCATGCTTTTTTTTTAAAGGCAAATTTAAGGTTTATATTTACACTGTGCCTTAGACTTCAGATATACAATAAGTGCAGATAAAAAAGCCAAAAAGATAAATAATACATGAGGTTATTTATAGTCACAATCATAATGCTAGCTAAAGGCCTAATCAGCATTTTTTTTAGCGCTATAGTAACTGCATATATGTATATGTGCATAATTATGTTTGATTCATTCATTTTACATCACAGACAGACATTTCTAAGGTTAGTGGTTTACATAAGTCTTTTGCATGAAGACATTTAACCATTTCTGTTGGCTTTCTGATCAAAGATTGAGCATTCAAGCCTGCATTTTTAAATAGAGCATGGAGTCGCTAATGGCAACGACTCAGCACTCAGCTGTTAATAGTGACAAAGAGTAGCATGTGATTTAGTCCGCTAAGCAGTCACTCACTCTCCCAGTGTTTTTGCTATTACATCAGAAGCACACATTACAGCATGGCATTTTGCGTCTCTCAATAAGTGCAGCGTTTGCTTTTGTGCAGCTGTTGTGGCTAAATGAACTTTAAAATCCTGGCATTCTGCCGTCAGCCGCAAAACACCGCCTGACTGACGGGCATTTACTGTAGCAGCAACTTCAATATGCCTCAGAACCGCCGTCCAGTTGACCTGGATCCAAGTGCAAGGTGAATTAATTAGGTCTGCAGAGCCTTAAGTGTCTCGGTCTGTCAGTGCTCCGAGGTCAAGCAAATATAATAGCACTAATGGCTGTCATCATTAACATTTCAATAGCCGTGGAAACTCCCACCCATCTGGCCTCAATCCAACCCTCCGACGGGCATCTCTATCTCATTTTATGCACGGCGACCTCCACAATATCAGCTTGCATCATTTTCAGACAAGAGCAAGCAAGCGGGAAGAAAATTGCACTTCAGGTTTCTACCGGAGCAACATCCATCACCTCTGGAGATGGAGCCCAACGGACGGCCTCATGGATCCGCTGAAATATGGCCGGCGTTGTTCAATAGTATTCTGATGAAGTGAAGATTACAGAGCAACAAGGCAGCGGCTCCGGTTGGTAGGTGGTCATTATTTAGGTCTCCCCCCCGGCCTGCCTCCTACTGATTTCCAGTTTTTTTTTTTCCTTCCCTCCTGGTACACCACTGATCTGTGATTGCAATTGATCAGAGAATGCTCGTCATTCCTCCAGG
This sequence comes from Stegastes partitus, assembly GCF_000690725.1. Lineage (NCBI taxonomy): Eukaryota > Metazoa > Chordata > Actinopteri > Pomacentridae > Stegastes > Stegastes partitus. Next base: position 160,132 of record NW_007578780.1, read on the forward strand.
AGGCAGGGAATCAGGTGGAGACAGGAAGTGTGGAAGAATTAAATAATGTTTGGGAATATGCAGCTTCGTGCTCATTTGGAGTGGGCGTGGCTGCTGATTGATGAGTAGAAAGCACCAGGAGAGGTTTTTCCTTATTGACCCAAGTGAAAGCTAATTTACTCCGTGGAATGAGAAGGAATCCACCTCCTTAGCAAACCAATACAGCTCTCTGTCATTTTGAGGAGAACCCGATGGAGCACTCATTGACTATTGATCACACACAGGCTAAAATAAACAACGCTGGTGAACTCAGACAGAGGAAACATGCCATCTAGATGCTGCTCAAGGCCAGAATCCATCTCTAATCGCCCGTGTTAAACCAAAGTGGTGCCTTTCTCTCTCTTTTTTTTTTCTCCTAATAACATTATGCACTCATATTATGCATGCTCCTCAGGTTCAAGCACACACTTATCTTATCTCAGACCCATTCAATCTTCACACATGTGGAGCTGACAGATCACCAGAGCTTCTGTTTTTGCGCTTGGTCAGCACAACCGAAGCGCTGTCCGTGGTGCTGAAGCTGTGTGCACCGAGCTTCCACTGGGTGTCGATTAGCACAAGCAACCTAGTGATAAAACATCTTTTCTTTTTTTGGGGGGGGAAGGTGCCGCCAAGTGCCAACGGGCCTGGTTTTTTCTTTTCTTTTTCTTTTCTCGTGCCTGGCAGCCCCAAATGTGTGGGCGAAGGAATCTGTGTGGTCCATCGGTCAGAAGTCGGACACTGTTGCTGCTGCTGCTGATAGGAAATCTCTCTCTCTCTCTCTCCCACACACACACACACACACACACGCACACACACACACGCACAGTAAAACTAAAGGCAGCTTACACCAAAGCCCCTGATTGCAGGTAAAGTGTGGCGCCCGTCGTGCAGCAGCAGCAGCAGACTAGTCAGCACTGCTGGAAAGCTGAGCCATTTACCCTCCAAAAAAAAGAAGAAGAAAAAAAAGGAAAAACACAAGCTAGAACACACACATGCGCGCATGCATCACCAGTTTTATCCCCTGCGTGATTCCTCCCTCGATACTAAATCCCTTCTCGCACATCTGTCCATGGCGCGTACACTCTGGCCGGCCATCCTGTCTCCGCAGAATCCAGCAATAATAAAAGAAAGAAGAAAAAAAAGCCTCGGCTTCTTGTGACACTTTCTTTTTTTTTTTTTTTTTTTTTAATCTACGAGCACAGATTTTAATCACTTCTTCTCTAAAACGTGAAATAGCGCGTTGTCCGTGTGCAACGGCGACAACTGTGGAATAACGAGCAAACCGAGCGACCCACTGATGCCAAATACAAATCTGATTCCACACACGTAATATCACAGTGCAAAGCACAAACGGAGACAAAAAAAAAAATCACGCCTCATGCCCTCGTAAAGACAAAAAAAAAAAGAAAAGAAAGCATCAAGCATATGGGCTCGTGTTGCACCAGGAGAAGTCAGCCCAGCACAGCGCTGGAGTCGCTGCTGCTGCAGGTGCCTTCTCGCCGTTGCATAAAAATTTATCACATCAAAGCCTCCCCTGCATTAAATTTCTGGTAATGATTTGTTTTTAACTCTTATGATTTTTTTTAAAAAAAAAGGAGATTTTTAGGGTACAGTACCTTGACTTATTCCTCTTCCAAATTATGCGTCCGTTGGCTGGAGCGGAGAGGGAGATTTTATTTTTTTATTTATTTTTTTTCCCATCCAACGTCGCAGGCTCAGCACCACGGCGGGAGAGGATGACTGAGAGAGAGAGAGAGAGGGAGAGGGAGAGAGAGAGAGGGAGGGAGGGAAAGAGAGGGAGGATGCATAGACCTCTGCGTAGAGTAATATAGTTTAACTGCAGTGGGCATCTGCCTCTACAGCTGGCTTCT
>NW_007578780.1:162688-194929 GCF_000690725.1 Stegastes partitus
TAACTCCATATTCCTTTCATTTTTTATAAAGATTATGAAGATTTAAGACACGCAAACAAACATGCTTTTGTAAATCTGAATTAGCACTAGATTACCTTTGTTATATGCCATGTCTCCCTACTGTCAGTGGTGAGAGTGTATGGTTGTGTGTGTGTGTGTGTGTGTGGAGGGTGGGAGGGACAGTTTTTCTTGTTGTTAATGGTTGTAAAGCACTTTGTGTTGCTTTCTTTGCATGAAAAGTGCTATACAAATAAAGCTTGATTGATTATTATATGTTTATTTTTAGCCTTATTGCACATTTTCCAAGTAGCTCGCAGCAGTTCGTACCACCTGTTTGTGCACTTTGGGTTCATTTTTGTTATGTTGTGCACTAAGAGATTGCTGCACATTTGCAGTTGCAATAAAGAACTTCTATTTTGTAGGTCATCTTATCTCAACACAGATGCAAACATCATTGGCACGTCGGACAGCCCTGTATAACTCCTTTCACTTTTATAAAGACCTAAGATGCACAGACAAACATGCCTTTCTATCTCAATGAGCGCTACATTTCCTTTATTCTATCTTTATTTTTAGCCTTAATATACTTTTTAAAATTCTCGTCCATCGGCTTCTCTGATGCCTTATCTGTACCGAGCAACATGTAAATTTCCCCAGTGAGGGATCAATAAATCTTATCTTAACAGAGACACAAGCACCAGTGGCACATCAGGCAGCCCCACACAACTCCATACTCCTTCCATTTTTTTCAGATTTAAGACGCGCAGACAAACATTTTGTAAATCTGAATCGCCCCTCACTGTAAGGTATAGCCAGATGCAGAGGGGAAAAAGGAATCAGGGCATTGCTGTATAATATGAACAGTTCTTGACAGATGTTAATTATTCACTAAAAACATCCGCGCTAAAAGCAACAACTGGCACAAGCGATGATTTGTGGCGTTTTAATGAAAGATTCATCGGCTTCCAGGCATACATTGAAATGGGTCAGGTTGATCAGAAGCTTATCGTCTCTTTGCTTTATTTCCTCCTCCTCACCTTTTATTACAAGTTTGCAGTTTGAAGCTTTGAATAGGCGGTGGCGGTGGCGGTGGCGGGGGGCGGATGAATTTCCCTGCAGTTTATGAATCAAGCTGTGGGAAAATCCGGAGATGTGAGAAGGCCGCGAGGATGTTTCTCATGTGTGGACGGCAGGGAGGATGATTCTGCCGGTTTCACATGAAGGAATATGTTGAAGGTGTGATCATACTCAATTAACACTCTTCCCCTCCCCATTTCTCACTTGCTTTTTTTCCTTTTTTTTTTTTTTTCCTCCTCACAAAAGCCAGCACACACACACACACACACACACACACACACACACATGCAAACACACGTGTGCACTCCAGCTCATTAACTCGGTCTCTCTCAATCTCTGTCTTTTTTCACTGTCAGTGGAGGACTATTAGCTCCAGAGGCTGCTCCGGTGCCGAGACTCTTATTAATATTTTCTCATTATCAGTGCCTGTGGTGTGAAGCAATAGCACAATGGCTTGTCTTGGCATGATGCTTAACAAATCTGTTATCTATCGCTGCTACTGGGAGGAGTCATGTGTGATGATTTACTTACTGCTTGTGCTTCCTCACACAATGGGCTGTATTGCATAGCATGCAAAACTAAGGCTGTGCCGCAGCACCAGTAATGGTTAATAGTGATTTCTTGCATGAGAAGTCCTAATTTTCCCACATGATCTGGAAAAAAAAAAAAAGTCTAGTCTGCGTTTCTTCGGTTCTGATCAGCTAATTTCCCAAAACTGAAATCATTGTGAATGAAATTAGTAGATTGGAAGAAAAGAACCAGGACAGAAGGCAAGAAATTGGAGCACATGAGGGAGAAGTCAGGAGAGAAACTGACTCACCTTCAATTAGCTCTGGCAAAGACATTTTTTCTCCTTTTTTTTTCTCCCCCCACATCTTTACATTTTGCAAATTTGATCCAATTAACTGCCTCAAGCTACCTGTGAGTCTCAGAGGAAAAAAGATGCAGTACAGCATAGGAAGTGGTTCACAAATAAAACTGATGTTTTGTGTACAGAAAATCAAGTTATTTGCTTTAAAGATGCTTTATCAAGAGGATGTCTCCAGCGTTTCTGAATGGACGATAAGTGGGGTCTAAAATGAAATAAGAATCACATCCAGGCCACGCATGTTTTGCAAACTTGGAGAAGACTTTGTGGAACCTTGTGGGAGACTCTGCAGGACTATGGGGTACAAGAGGCACCTGTCCTTGTACAATCGACGTAAGTGTTGGACTCCACCAAGGTTGCTTCTTGTACACAAACCTTTTTGTGACATTCGTGTATCCTAAGGTGCAACCAGGACGAAGACAGGGGTCCAGTTTTGGGAACCTCAAAGTTGTGATTCGGCTTTTTGCAGATGAAATGATTCTGTTGGTTTTAACAGAAGGTGACCTTCAGAGTTCACTTGGGCAGTTTGCAGCCAAGTGTGAAGCACCCAGGATGATCCCCAAGTCCTTCCCATGATTCTCTACGGGAAACTGGTGGGTTGCTTCCTCTGGGTTGCTGCCGGGCGCATGAGATAGACATACTGACCTCATTACAGCATTAGGCATTGTCCTGGCCTGTCATGGGGGAGAAGTAGTTGAGCTTTGAGTCAATCTTTTCTCCAGTCCTCACCTTTATTCATGAGGTACTGACCGAAAGAATGAGATTTCAGATACAAGTTGGGTGAAAATGAGTCGCTGCTCCATCGCATCGGAGCGGAGGTGGTTCAGGCATCTGAGCAGGCTGCCTCCAAGGCGACTCCCTTTGGGGTTTTTTTTTGGTCACGTCCATCTGGGAGTAGATCTCAGGGGAGACCCAGAAGTAGCTGGAGGGATTCTCATCTGGCCTGGGAACGCCTTCGGATCCCCCAGGAGGAACTAGAAAGCATCGCTGTGGAGGGAGACGTCTGGAATGACCTGGTTAGCTGCTGCCACCACAACCTGACCCTGGATGAGCAGGAGAAGATGGATGGATGGATGGATGGATGGATGGATGGATGGATGGATGAGATGCTGTTGTGTTGGACGGACTGTTGGCTATCATAAGTCATAAGAGCTAAAGAGATGATTCATGAGGCCGACTGGGCTCGGAGCTGCTGGCCTGTCTGCTTGCATTTCTAACTAACCTCATCCAGGTGTCTAGTCATAAATAATTCTTTCCTAACTGCGCTCTCATGTACAGCCAAACAATTATTAACTGCTCTTATATTCTTGAGTCACTGCCAGGGGCTTTAATTTTATTTTTTATATCCTTCCTGCGTGGTTACTTTTCGTGGTGCCAGGGACAAATGGGGTTGTCATGATGCCACTACTTAAAGGTTCTGGGACTATGACACCGACTGCTAATAAATTCAATCTGAAATTAAATTTTTCCAGCTGAGTGAATCTGTTTTCTTTCCCTTTTTTTTTCATTCTAATTCTGGGAAACTGCTTTGGCATCTCCTGTCAGCTCCGTCTGCTTCGTCTGCTCAGAGGTTCGCCTGCTTCTTGATCCATGCGTGGCCTTTTTGTTTTAGGTGGTTCAAGGTCTGCGTGACTTTGACTCACTTATCAAACAATTATTCGGGACACTCTGCCTTTCAAGCGTTGCCTTTAGAATCTGCCTGTAAGTTCAGTTTCACTTTTAAGCGTCTTGCTTTATTTTTAGAAGGCAGGGCTAAATAGAGAAGCGTGCCTTTTGTACGGTGCATCAAAGCATTACGGTGCATTTGCATAGTTTCTGCTTCCAGTATGATAATTTGAAACAGCATGAGGTGTGCGTTTCGTGTATAATTGTGGCTGCTGAATGATAAATGGCCCGTGCACTTACATGCTCTTGATTAGGATCACTTTATTGGCATTCAGGGCTCCTCTGATATGAGTGTAATAATAATATACCAGGTTTTTGTGCTGATGAGGGAACTCATTGTGCACACACAGCAGCGCAGGTTGTCTTAATTTACAATCAGCATTATTGGGCCTGTGATGAAGATTGTAATCCATGTTGTTATGTTGTGCAAAAACCAGATTCACTGGGCTGCAGTTCTTGGCAGTCATGGGAAGTGAGTTTTTGCAGAAGGCATGACACAGAAATAAGCAATTGGGCCACTACCTCAAGCTATCAGCTGTTTGACGGTTCACTAAACACCGCTAACGCATTTACAGTGCATGTCACCCTACCTGGATAAGTCACATATGTCTTCTTTCTCGAGCAGAGGAGTCCACTGCAGAACCCAGAGCCTTTAATGCTGCCCGACCGGTCCGTGTCTGTTTTAAAATATGCGTTTTCCAAGAGCAGATGCTATATGTTGTCATTGCTAATCTGGAAAAATGGCGCTGACCTCGTCCGCTGGTGGTTTAGTCCAGCTGAACAGGTCAGTGGAGGGGACATAAAGGATGCTTAGACAAGGTGTTTGATGGTAGTGCTCATATTACATTCTAGTTTTCCACTTTTTAGTACATTTAAAAATAATCAAGTGACAGCTTCTGCAGCACCAATAATACAGCACAATGCTGCTAGTAATATGATTTAAATTTGGGTGTGATTGCAGCTACTTTTGCTGCTGATTATTTTTGCCTGTGCGCCTCTTATATCAATCTACTATGGAAGCATTTTGAGCATATTTGAATATTTGGGTGGCGCTCAAGGTAGTGCTTCAAACAGGTTGACTGGATCTCTGCTTGAGCCTCCGTGTTCGTCCACAGCTGAAGCCCAACAGGACAATTTTATCAATGAAGTACGGTCTCTACAGGCATTACATGAAAGACTGATGCAGGAGGCTTCGTGTGCCGTGATCAGCTTTACTGCTGAAAGCGTTGTTTAACCACAGAAAAATGTTAAACTATTTCCTGAAATGTTAGATAAACACATTCATATTTTCTGCTAGATTAGATTTTCACTTGAGAAAGCTCCTAATAAACGGTAACTGGAAAGTATTTGGACAAAGCTGTGAGCGTAGCGGTCGCTCGGCCCGGGGCTCCAGTGTGAACTTTTCCAAACACTTGTTTTCTTCATTTTTAGCTGTCGGTTTTCTTGTGATTTCAGAATGTTTTGCTCGACAGGTGTGCGGTTATAATCCTTTTTTTTTACTTGCGTTGACACAATTCATACAATTTTAAGAGTCTCACTACATTTGTGGGCGCCTGTTTTCTCTTTATTTGAATAAAAAAAAGACAGTGAGTAACCTGTGACATGTTCCCAGTCTAGTCCTTGAACAGGCTCAAACTGTAGTGAAATAGAACATGCTCGGAGGGGGGATAAAGTTTAAACGTGTCACAATCGGCCGTTCCACTTCCAGCCCCGGTCACCTTCCCGCCACTCGTGACCCTTTTGGCTGACGCCGACGCGATTCGACGAACTCTTGACACACACCCGACGTATTTCGGCTCGGCTTCTGCAGGATTGTTTACCAGACGCGGTATCTCAGCTGACTGGCCTCACGACTCCGGCGCCGCAAGTGTGTTTCCATGGCAACCGTGCATAGTATTGAGACGAGAGAGCAAAAAAAAAAAAAAAAAAGAGAGAGTGAGAGAGGAAGAGGCTCTGGAGCTAACCCTGAGCACTGTAATATCTTGTTATTTTTCTCCCCCTCTGTCCATTATTTTCCGTGGCAGGCAGCTTAAATATCACATCAGAGCCTCGGTGGCGCTGATTGGCTGCAGTTGAAGACTTTAAAAACCTGTCTTGACCGTGTTTGTGCTTATACAACTTAATCCATTAACATTATTGCCTCTTTTTTTCTTTTTTTTTTTTACATCTCCAGCTCAGCAAAGATGCTATTGATTTATGTTTCAAAAGTTGCTGGTCTTTAGATTTGACACCATTTGCCTGCCAGTGAAGGAGCACAGCTATAACAACGAGCCTAAAGCAAAGCTACGCTGCAGGGGGAACCTTATCACACCGGGTTTTAGATTTAGGGACTAAAAATCTGCAGGGAACAGGAGATACTTAAGACCCCGGTGAATTGAATTTGCAAAATTGAGAACTTCAGGAGCTGGCATCAGTGAATCAGTCGTTCCACCAACTGAATCTGAATTCTCTGAAGATGTTTTTATTTTTTTTTTTATTTTCTCTGCTGCAGTATTTTTAGGAACAGAAGAGAAAGCCTGTTTGTGCATGCTTGTGAAAAAAAAAAAGAAAAGCAGTTCTAATTAACATTAAACTGACTCGGTGTTTATGGAGAGGCTGTTCAGAGCGTTGGCTGGGTCATGAGTGGCCTCGTGCCTGGACGGAGTGGAGGGCAGCATCACTAGATTCAACTGGGATCCAATCAGCGCTCAAGCAGACGGAACGCAGAGTTCCAGCTGATCCTGACAGACAACACGCATCATTAAACAGGAATCAGGAATCTGAATGCACAAATGTCCCGTTACGCAGCCGCATACATACATGTATTGTTTGAATAATAAAAGACAAAATAGATAAAATTCTGCTCCCTTAAATAGGGCACGTTATCTCGCACGCTCGCTGCCGTGCATACCGAGTCCCTCGTACGGGCTTTGTTCAAGTCTTCTTGCTTCATAAATGCTCGAGCGTGAAGCAGCTGCATAAACTTTCATCAGCGCGCTGACCTGCTGCTGTGCAAGAACCCCCGACTCTTACATGCATGCAAGGTGGAAATAGAAAGAGTTTAACTTCTGCTGCTCTGCAAAATAAGCTTCTCGTCTATTTTCGGTGGAAGTAAATATTTAAAAGCAGCAGAAGATGGTGGAGCAGGCACACGGAGCTGCTCGGGGCTTTCACACCGGGAGCACATCAGAACCCAAAGCCATTATAAAACCCAATCAGTTAAATATATAACGATCAGCAATGTGCAGCCCTTTGGTAGCATCTAGTGGCAAACAGAGGGAACTGCACCAAGCGTTTCTCAGCTTCGGATTTGACTTACAAATTTGTAGCCCTGTCGGGTAACTGGTGCAGCTCTTTTGGAAGTTAGAGCACGCTGTTACCGTAGTAGAAATGTCATTAATCACGCTGATGTGCAGCCTCAGAGGTGCTGCATGTAGCTGACTAACGGAGTTTTGCACCAGGAAGTATTGAACACCACCACAGATCTGTCAGTATGTTTCTGGGTCACATATCATAACTCCATGTCTGTGTCAGTGTCATAGATTTGCAGATGTGGAGCGTAATGAAACTCAGCTGAATGTTGTTTTTTTTTTTCTTTCTGTCACGGCAGCATGAAGTCTCAGCAGCAGAAAATCTGATTTATTGATACTGTTCAAAACACTGAAGAAGCCAACGGACACGTTATTATACGTTATATTAGGCAAAGCAGCTGTGAAATGCAGTGATGTGCACCTCTATTACACAATGTCTGCATCGTAAGTGATAAGAAATCATAGTTTGAGTTGTATTTACAGTCGTCCTCAGATTTAATCATCTCCTCCCATTAAAGAAAATCCACCGTAGTCACGAAAATAACTAGAAACTGAAAAAAGTAATAATAAATAAAAATTTGCTAAATTATAATTTAGTGAAATAAGATGTTGCTTTTTAATTGTGATGGAAAAGAATAATTTAAAAAATAAACAAACAAACAAAAGGACTAATCAGAGGCCTTTGCTGATGAGCAGTGGTTCAGAATACCTGTCAACAGGTGCACAAGAGTTACAGGAAACACCTGATGGCAGTGATTGGCTCAGAGGGTTGTTCAACTAAATATTAGTTTACGGCTCCTATCATGCTTGTTTTCTTTTGTTTTTTAATATTTCTGTTGAAGCACAATTGAAAAGCAACGTCATGATGTTCATATGATTTTCATGTATTATTACTTTTGTCAATTTTAACTTATTTTAATCTGTTTTTTTCCTTCTTTAATGGGAGGCTATGAATACATCTGAGGACGACTGTACATGCTCTGCTCACATTTCTGTGTTTTGATCTAAAGCTGCTGCTACTCCAATAATCACATTCTTTAAAGCTGAGGATCAAACAGTGTCATGCAGGTAGTTGAACCAGTTATTTATCATGTTTACTGCTCTGATTTGTCAATTAAATGGAAGTTAAAATACACAGAGGGTGCAGACATTATTGTCTTTTATGCATCAAATTGTGTCTGTTTAAATAAAGTGAATTAATAACTTGTCTGTTTTTGTTCCTGCCTTGAGAGGCACTTTGGATTCAGAGCGCTCTGTAATTAAAGATTATTACTTCCCCTTGATCTCTCCGTATATAGACATTTCTGTCCTTTGCATCAACAATCTGAAATAATTCTACCATTTTTATGCTCGCTAGAAAAATAAAGAGCAGTTGAGCGTCTGATACGATTGCAGCGTCGGTGCCATTTTAACAGTTCAAGGCAACGCCAGGCTTCACATTAAACCAAGAATTATGCAAGTTATTCCTGTCGTTGCTATCCAGAGGTCATTTGTGTCCAAAAATGCATCTGTGATTTTTTTTTTTCTTTTCCGTGATTAAATGCTGCAGCCTTGAGGATGACATGTGCATTACATGATCTAAGCAGCGCAAAGACAAAACATTTAAACCGCTCTGACGCATTATTAACCTTCCAGAATAAACAGTAATGCATAACCCGGTGTGCCATGCAGCTTTCTACTTACAGTCTGCTTTGCAACTCCATTTTATCTACTGAAAAAAAGAGAAATAAATCACCACAGCCAATCCCATGAAGATTTTAATATTCTGTTCTACATCTCTGGTGTAAGCAGTAATATACATCATTAATTCATTTTTTTTATATCATTTATGAGAAAACAGGCAAAGAGCAACACAGACACAAATCCAGATGTCAGCATTAGAAAAACCTCACCAGCATGGGAGAAGCAACCCCCGTAGTATTGATTAATGTGCATTTCCCAGAAGAAGAACCTTTAAAAGTACACAGATGTTTTATTTTCAAGGACACGGGTGATTTAAAAACGAAGGTGACTCTCTGCCAAAAAAAATCGGATCACCGTTGCCTTCCAAAGATGATCAACAGCAGTTTGTTTTTCTCCTTCTTGCATATATGACATCCATTCCTGATGTTGATATATAATAAATAATTGAGGTTAAACTAGGCCAATCCTTGCATTTCTGGGTGTTTTTTTTTTTAATTTAAAAAGTTTTTGAGCCCCGTCCGTCGGAGGTAAATGACGATGTAAATGACGGAGAATGTTTGGCTTCGCACGTCTCTCGAATTTGTCTTGTAAAGTCCGACACCGACCAAGTGTCCCAGCTCGCACGTAAATGCAATGCAAATGTGGAGAAGAAGAAACAACTGAGACTTGAGTGTTTTTACATCTTAGAGGATCTGTTGTTTTTAGACGGTGGCTGTCTGAGGGAGTGTGGGCAAAAGCTTCCACGCACAAACAAATCAGAGACGAATTTACATCATCTTCACGGCTGTCATGTACGACTGTGAGGACTGCGAATAACGTGGGCCTATATTTAGCAATATTTTATATTAATCAGATAAAGAAAATTATAAAACAAAGCAGGATTTGTGCTGCTACATGAGCTCCATCTCAAATATATTCAGTAAAATCACACGAATCGAAGCTGTTCACACAATAGAAGCTGCACTGCACGAGCAGCAAAACCTAAATAAATCTTATTATAGTTACCAAAGAAAGAATATTACTTTAGCGTTCACACTTAATAAAAATGCACTTTCAGGCCTTTGAAACAAAAAACAAAAACCTTAGAACAAAACAAAACCAAAAGCCCAAGGGGAAAAAAAGCCTCCAACGTCAACAAAAAAAAAAAACAAAAGCATAAATAATGAAGTGCTACAGATGGTTTTGTCTCTTTTCTGTCTCTCCTCTCTTTGTTTTCACCTCATCAGGATTGCTCATCAGCCTTTTGGTTCTCTGTTCTCTGTTCCGCGGGCTTGTCCAAGTCCTCAGAGACTGAAGGAGCATCCTTCTGTTGAGATAAATCATTTTACAAATCAGCCGGCCTATCAGTGCTGCTGAAACGGATGTAGAGGGTAAGATTGGATTTTAACTAGGATTTCATATTTGTAAGATTGCTCGAGATAGTGTGTTGGGGTTTTTTTCACGAAACTCACCACGGCTCCGTCGTTTCCAAGAGAGCATGTCAGCCACTTTATGTACTCCTCTCGGACCTGGTGGACAAAAACAACAACACAACAGTTCGGTTCTGCTCGCTCATCACAGCAGCAGATACGAGTTAGCAGGAACGAGATAGAGGTGAGGCGCTACCTCCTTGTTGAGCAGACAGTGGACGATGTAGAGGAAGGTGCCCTGCTGGGAGTTGAGGATGATGAAGAGAATCTGGAAGAAGAGGTTCGTCTGGTACAGTCCCAGGATCCACGTGCAGCCCAGTATGACAAACTGGGCCAGGATCTTGAACACAATTATCCTGCAAAAGTGGCAACACAGACGAGAATTTATTTATTTTTTTAGTGCTTTGAATATTTCAGATTCTAGTCCCAAATCTACCAAACAAATTAGCAGCTAACTGAGTATCTGCATAAGACTACCAGATGCATTCAAAATGACATGATGTAAGTTTCCTGAAATCCTGGGAAAACGTGGGCTAGTCCTGAAACGTTCCTACCTGGTGTCTTTGGATTGAGAGACGTCACTTTTCATGTTGGCCAAGGTGGGTCTCAGACTCCATAGAGTAGCACAGAACAAAAGGCAGTTGAGCTTAAAGGAGGAAAAAAAAGAGGCTGAGATCATACAGCAGCTAACAATCCAACACGGATTTTGACATTAACAGGAAGCAGAGTTCTTTGTAGCTTCAGCAAGTGTTTGAATAAGCTTGTAAACTGTTCAATCACACATCAAACCAAATCTTTACGAGGATATCTCATCTCAAACACTGTCTAAACAAGCATCGTGCAACTTCTTCTTCCAGGTCCATCACAGTGAAACGTGTCATTTTTAGCCTAAAATCCCACAATGCTTTGAGAGTGGAATCAAGTCAGGGAGGGTGAATTTCCTCCAAGATCAGCAGAGCATCGAGAGAGCTTCAGAACAGACATCTTGTGTGAGAGAACAAGTTAGAGAACACTCATTAGTTGCTATACTTTGTGGAAACTGGTATGCGTTCATTAACACACTCACTCCGAGGATGGCGATCACAGGGCCCGTTAAAGCCCAGTTGAAGTCGCGCCGCCTCGAGAGCCAGCACCTGAAACCGAATCGAACGCATTTTTGTCAAGGGAATATAAAACGTGCAGGAGAGTATGAAAGTTCTGCCGCGTCCTACTCACACTTGTGCCTCGGTGGCGCCGTATCCGTCCGAATACACCAGCGCGGAAACGCCCACGACCACGAACGGAACTCCGTAGCCGACCAGGTAGAGCAGCGGCCTGGGGAGACCGTCCCTCTGGATGACCTGCACCTTCGAGAGCCTTCGGACCAGCAAGTGGAGCTGCAGCGCCTCCAGCAGCATCCACACGAAACTGGCCACGACTAGGAAGTGGAGAAGGCCCGCCATGACAGTGCAGGCCAGCTGGAGGGACACACAGAGGGATGTCTCTTTTATCTTTGGTCACATTTACGGCAGGTGTGAAGGCCTGTGAAGTATTTTATTTTATTCTTTTTGCAAATCAGAAGTCAGCATCTCACCTCGTCGTCGACGTATTTGTCGTTGAACAGCAGCAGCAGGTGGGACATCCCGAGGTTGAGGCAGAGGTGAAGACGGGCCGTGTTGTTGATTTTGGGGTTCCAGCTGCACAGGAGGAAGGTGAGGACGGCCAGAGCGAAGAAGAACAGTCCGATGATCACGCACAACCGGTTCAGCCACTCTAAGAAGTCGCTTTGGGGCGGAGGCTGAAAGCGCAGAGAGATAGATGTTGATCGATGTGATCTTGGGTCGGTGGCTTTTGTTCTCGTTGAGAAGATTTGAAGGGCGCTGAGGTGACCAGTGGATGAGTTTTAGGCTTCATGGGTCATGTTCAAAGAGACCTGAAGATGGATGTAAATAGATATTTCCCAAAACCTGAGAGTGTTTGCCAAGAGGAATGAATTAAACTACTCAGGTGGTTCCACAAAGTGCTGGATTAAAGGAGGGGTTCAGTGCCAAAGTGGGCCAAACCACAAAAAATCCAAAGTTGAGTTTTATGGTTTGCTGACAAGTGTTTATGGTCGACTAGTTCGTCCAACCAGCAGCCCACTAGTAACGTCATAACGCCACTTTGAAGTTTGGCCCATGATGGTTCTGCCATAAAAATTTAGTCTCAAACTGGACCAAGCCACAGGAACCGCTGACCGTTATATCACAGCTAGTTGCACCGTGTTTGCGATTCAAGATGGCGGACAGCGCGACCTCAAACCCTGTAAAAAAAAAAACTCAACTCGTAGGTACGGTAAGGTAAAATAAAACCTAACCACCACCATGCATCTATTTCTACCCCATGGTCCTCAAAAGTAGCTCCAGTTCCTGATGATGGAAACTCTTCAATGCTGTTTAGTGAGACAAACCTGGAATCAGTAGTAAATGTGGTACGGCCCGCTTTGGCAAAATTAAATAAGTCATCACAGAGCAGCTGCTTCTATCTCTGGACAGCGTTGAAACATCTTTGGATAATGACTCCTCCAACAACCAGGATGCTTTTTTAGCGACAAAATTCTGACCCCATGTTTCTCCAAAACTAGTAAATGTGGTTTGGCCCACTTTAACCCCCTCAAAGGTTTAAATACGTTGGAAACTGGGAGATTACAGTTCTGTGTTGTATGAGTTACTGAGTGGCTGCAGGAGAAAAACAGTAATTTTATCCAAGAAGTCAGTGCAGTGTGTAACTCGTTGTTGGGATTTTCAGAATTCTCTACTGTGTTTCTGACCATAATGCATTTTTTACAACGGAGCTGGCGTTTTGAAATACCTCCCCGATCTGCATGATGAGGGCGAAGGTGGAGAGGTGAGAGCAGCTGCACACCGTTAGGTTTTCATCCGAGTACGCCACCCAGCAGCCGTCCACTGACCAACGCATACTCCCCTCCCCTTCCTCATCCTCCTTCTTGCTTTTGTCCTCCCAGTACACACAGGTGAGCACTCCTGAGTCGCGTACTTCCTGCAAAAAACAACAACAACAACAAAAGACTGGATACGTGAAAAGTCTTTTTTTCTTTTTTAGATGAACACACAGGAGCACGATGCTACAGCTGCACCTTGTGGTAGATGGTGAAGTTGACGGGCTCTGTGAGGTTGACGTGGCCCGTTTTGGGTAGTATGGCGGTGAAAACATCCGAATACATCTCCGTCCCGTTCTCTGTTTCAAAGTATCTCTCACTAAGGAGGCTCTCCAGCCCGTTCAGCGTCATAAAGGCGACTGCTGCAGGACCTGGGGGTGTGCACATCACAAAAGAAATGAACAAATCGGACTTTTTTTGCACTTCATTTCTTACACTCTGCTCTCTCACCATCGTTGGCGCTGGGTAGAGCTCCCATGTTGATATCCATGCTCATTCCTTGGGCAGCGAGGTGGGCCCTCTTGTTGGGATGACTCCCGGGACCAACGACCAGAAGGTCCAAATCTTGTACGTGGAAAAGGTTTTTTAAATTCACCGTGATTTCTAATACAGCTCGTTTAGACCACAGCGGAACCTCCTCTCTTACCCACTGTCGAAGTCTTCAGTGCTTTTGCGGTGTCATCCGTAGTTGGTGGAATCATGGCAGCGACCAGGCGCTCTGAGATGCCCAGGATGACGCTTCCAGTCTCTCCGTCTCCTTCGCTGCTCAGCTCTACCGGCATGGCGCGCGGTCCAACACCAGACACTTCCTGCGACAAACGAAGCCCGTGTCATCGGAAACAAAAATGCAAACACAAGACATGACGTATGGGTGTTCAGTACCATGGTTGCAGAAAAGCTGTTTGCCACCATCTGCAGAGAAGAACAGAGGGGATGGTGTTAGATGAAGCTGTGGCTTCTGGCTCCACACTTATAACGGCTCGGAGCAAGTTTTTCAACTACGTACCCCTTCTGATAAGAGGATGTTGGTGTTGTTCTTCAGTTGTGCGTCCAAGATGTTGAGGAAAGCTCTTTCTTTTGTCTGACCCTGCAACAAACGTGTGTTTAGTATTTCTTTGCTGCACTGCGCTGAATGCCGACTGAAGTACTTTTTATGATCTCAAGAGACTTTTTTTGTTCGTTGAACTAGCTTACAAGATCCTGAAACACCACTGTTCAACTTGAGAGGTTTGTGTGGACGTTGTGACGTATAGCATGAAAATGAATCAGTGGGTCCTACCTTGGGGGGGTCGATTTCATCCAGAATATCTCTCAGACCTGGTTATAAAATATCATGTGTTAGCACTTTACATTCTCATTAATCCTGAACTATTAAGCTTGACAATGCTCACTTCTACAATAGGTGCCTTTCTCCCACACGATTCCAGACGAGGGGTAGTATCCCTCGGTGCAGGAACAGTAGTAGCTTCCCTCTTCATTGATGCACACGGTTCCTCCGCCACATATGTCAGGAGTTTCAATGCACTCGTCTATGTCTGTGGAGGAGAGAGCATGCTGCATATCTCAATAACACAACCGTGTCAAACAAACAGCGGCCGAGAGAACGCACCTATGCACGGGTTGGTGGAGCTGGCTATGACAGCTGGGTCGTCCACCCGATAGCCAGGCAAGCACTCGCAGAGGTGAGAGCTGATTATGTTTGTGCAGATGGAGTAAGGTCCACAGGAAGTGTGCTCGTAAAGACACTCATTAAGATCTGTGAAAAAATAAAGAATGATGATTTTCCCGACACTGGAGGGAGGGAATGAGGCTTTTAAATGAAATGCAAGCTGCTACTGAACTACTGAATTGCTGTCTTTTGGGCGACATGTACCCCGGAGAGTTTTACTGAATCCTTGCACCACTTCCAGCTTTTGGCACCACACTAAAATAAGTTTCTACTGGTTGATTTTAAACAAATCTTGCTTGAATCTTTCGTTCCTTGTTCTCGTTCGAAATTGGACCAAAGCGGACAGCGATACATGCACAGAGACTGTTCTGCTCTCGGGTTTGTCAAATACCAGTGCAGATGTTGGTGTTGCTCAGCTTTTCGGATGGATCAGTCGCAGTGAAACCCTCTGTGCACGTGCAGGTATAAGATCCAAGTAGGTTGGTACAGACAGACTCAGGACCGCAGATACTTCGGTCAACACACTCGTCAATATCTGAGGAAGAAACAGGTACTCGAATTAAACCGAATACTGGCCAGTGAGCATGTTTTTGCAGATTACCGTGTGTTGTTTGAACCACTACATCACTAGATTTAGTATCATAAAGTACAGTAAAATGTGGACCTTGGCAATCAAGGTTCTTGGTAGATACACTGTGAAATCCTGTAATGCAACTGCAATAAAAACTTCCAGGTGTGTTGTAGCAGCCCTCATGTTCTCCACACGGGTATCCTTCGCATTCAGAAATATCTAAAGAGAGAAAATGACAACAGATTTTTTGCAAACTGCATAAATGTGATGTAATTGCAGCAAAGAGAGAGACACATATTTTAGTGGTACCTTTGCATTTGTTGAGCAATCCGACTGGACTGTCTGAATCTGCTGCATATCCTTCCACACAGCTACAGGTGAACGAGCCAACGGTGTTCACGCAGTCGGAATCGGGACCACAAACTGATGGGGACTCCTCGCACTCGTCGACGTCTGACAAGATGGCATACTATCAACAAACGGTGTACTTCAAGAGCGCTCTTGACTGACTTGTAGCTACATTTTCTTCACTTTTGTCCCACTGTGATGACGCTATAGATGCATGACGCTACAAATATGTACATGTTGACAATCAGACCCAACCAGGATGTCGGGGGGTGGCTGTTAAATTTTATGCCTGTACTCACCGCCACAGCCGTATGAATCTCCAGTAGGCTCGTAGTTCGAGGGAATTTCAAATCCATTAGCACAAGTACAGCCTCCTATCGAAGAACACACAGCAAGTGGCCCACAGGAGTCCTCCTTACACTCGTGATGATCTGAACAGAGGTCAAATGATTATAGCGTGGCAATAAGTGACAACAGAAAATAACCCTTTTATCACTTGTGTCCAAATAAAGCAATTTTGGTACCATATTATGATCCAGAAAATACCAGTGACGTGACTTTTTTTTCTGCTCCTGACCATTACAAACACAACAAATAATACGTGGTTCCACTATTCCTGAGAAGTCTGATGTCCTTTTGAGTTGTGTCACAATTGTATGAAACTTTCTGCGAGCGGTTCATTGAACTGAGTCTTTGGCAAACTCTTCTTTGATTGCTGGCGCTTTTTTTTTTTCACTGTCACTACTTCAACTACAAATCATTTCTTCTTCTTTTTTTTTTCCTCCAGCTGTTCAAACTTAAACGACATAATGTTTGCATCTTTTTTTTTTTTACATGAATACAATTCAGGCTGCAGGTTTTGTTCAGCACAACGCGTCATCGTTTTTCTTTTAGTCATCAACAGCCTCGTTATTTAGTCAAAATGTTCTTATGTGTGTTCCAACTCACAGGTTACGTAGCCCGTAGAACTTGCTCGATGGTTTAATGGCTTGAACACGTAGAATCCTCCAGGACACAAACGTACAGTCACGTCTATGCTTGTCCGTTTGCAAGTATATAAAGAAGGCGTATAAGCTATGCCTGTCACGGAGGGTGCAGCCTCTGATGTTGGATACGGAAATGGAATATAAATCGGATAGACGGTGCCACCAATAAACTGTCGATAACATTCTGTAATAACTCTGTCTCCTCCAATCCCCGTGAAGCGCACCCATTTGCCGACAAGGTCGTCGTCTGCGTGAGGAAAGTTTTTGAAAGTAATCGATTTAAACTGTACGTTGCGCGATGGCTGGGTTATGTTGATGTATGTCTCGCAGGGACCTGCAGGTCACAAAAATAAAACACGCTGGGGTTATTTCATCCATTGTTCAAACCTGTTTCGTGTTATCTGTAAATTTGAAGGTCATTCGTACCAGGAGTGAGCTCACAAAAGACCGGAAGGAGGAGTAAACCTAACAAAAAGGAAAATATTGGAGTGAAGCAGTTGCTGCTGCATCAACAAGACACATTTAGATTTATCTTAAAGTACCAGCCGTATCTTTAGAAAATTGTCATTAAAGGCACAAGTCATAAATCTAAAACAAACCATATTCTATCTAAATAAATGAGCCCTGGCATGAATCAAAAAAAAAAAGGTTTCCTCAGATACTTTCAGTTAAAAAGTTCTCAAGCACGAGCCCAAAAATATGCACTGACTTACTGAGCAGAAGAGGCGAGGTGCAGTCCATGGTTACATGTCAGGTCTGCCGATCGGTGCTCACTGTGAGAAGTTTATATTAAAAAGAAACGTGCAAAAGGGATTATGGTAATGCAAAAATAATGCAAATTCACTGACTTCAGGTGTTGGATAGAGGCGAAAAGGGCAAGATGTCGCCTAGACTTGGTGTCTGGCGTGCTTGTATGTGTTTTTAAACCCAGCACCTGTTTTATATTTGTACAACCTTTATTCTATTTGTGAAAATGCAAAACAAATTATAAGAAAGAGGCATTGTTGTACGTTGGAGCAAAACACACACACACACACACACACACACATCTGGGCATGATATCAACTGGCGGTTAAACATACTTTCCAAAATTTTAGATTTTTTATTTTCTGTTAATGAAAACGTGGAAAAAGGGGACATTTTACAGTTTTGTTTGTTTGTTTTTGCCTCGTCACACCTGGACTACATGATGTCAGACAATCCAGAACCTCTAAAAAATAATAATTTTAGTTTGACATCGTAGGAGACACTTTATTTTTAGATCCAGTTTAGTTTTAGGCACCAAAACTTCTTGGTTAGTTTTAAAATTCACTTCATATGGTTTCTGCTTCTCCTCCATTTTCTGGGTTACCATGGCGATGGTGACAAAGGAACAACATTTTGACCTGTAGTCAGTACCGTTAACAGATGTCTGTAGATCAGAACTGTGCTGCGTCAGCCAAACTTTTACTCAGATTAGTACGACACTTGCCTGTAATCTGAGTAGAAAAGTTCTTTATTGTCAGTGTGGAAGCAACGCTAAAAAGACATATTATGTTGTTATTGTCTCCTCCTCTGTGGCAGCAATGCACAAGTAAAAAAAAAAGAGAAAAAGAAAAATGGAATTCCATAAATGACTCACCCCTGGAGCCACGTTTCTGTGATGTTGGTTCATCCGTCACGAGAGCCTGCGTGTGTTCAAACAATGAATCACATGCAACAACTTTAACTTCCAGTGGTCGCTTAGACAATAGATTTTGGCTTCATCTGAAGTAAATATTCACTCCACAAGAAAAGATATTGGCAGCAGGTATGACAAATAAACCTGGAACAAAAAAAGAGACAACGGGAGGTTATGGACAATAAGCATCTTAAAGCTTTTATATACTGACAGGTCATTCTATCGCTTCCTCTTTTCAACTAAAAGATTCCATCTTTATTATTTAAATGTGTACATTTAAATTAAATTGCATCCAAAGTCACTAAACAATCAATGAATTAGAACAATGTCTTTCTAAAGTCGATACTAAAGCTTGAATAATTATCATTTCTAAATAGATTTTCAATCAGCTTCGTGCGGTGTCGTCTAAAAAAATACGAAATAGTCACACACCACATATGTGAAAACACAGAACTACTTACCGAGGGGACGTGACGAACCTCTGTGTAGAATCTGGTGATTAGTTCATGCAAAAATCAAACATAAGAGACGTATGCAGAGGCGGGGAACCGTCCATTACAGATGTGTGGCTGTAATGAAGCAGCGCTGCTCATGTGTTGTCTGGTCCACTGGTGCCGTGTGCAGACGGATCCCCCTCGTGTCTGTTCAAACTAACCTCTGACTGAGTTGTTGTTCCTCCTTGTTTACAACGCTGATCATCTTACTTTATGTGCAGCCACTTATTTAGTACGAAAGGTTTCTGCACCAGTTTGAGATATTTCTTTGCTTTTTAAGTTTACAGCAGTGTTTGATTAAACCAGGATTAGAAGCCATGATCCAAAGGAACAGCAGTCACCGTCCACTAAAGCACTTCTTGCACCATTTAAAACTTAAAAACGTTGGTAAATAGTTAGACAAGGATACAAAATAGCATTTATTGACAGCTTTCGTTGTCTTTTTTTTCTTCTTGATATTAAAATCTTTTAGCATTTAAAGGGAGTAAAAAAGTTCTTTGTTCACTTTGTTAAATGTGTGTAAATCTGGACAATCCCACAGAAGTGCAGGTGTTGATATGTGAAGAGCTCATTTGCATAAACAGATAATTCCATTTCTGTAGATTTTCAGAAAACAGATTTTTGTTGTTGTTTGCTTGAGATAATATGAATCAAACTGAAGCTGAGTGGGTTTGACTCAGTGGAAATGACAACAACAGAGATAACTGAAGTTTGATTGATGTTGGAGGGCTGCAAGGTGGAGCGGTGGTTAGCACCGTCGCCTCGCAGCAAGAAGGTCGCCAGTTCGCGTCTCGTCTCGTTCGTGGCGTTTGCATGTTCTGACCGTGCAGAGTGGGTTCTCACCGGGTTCTCCGGCTTCCTCCCACAGTCCAGAAACATAAATTGTCCGTAGGTGTGAATGTGAGTGTGCTTGGTTGTCTGTCTCTAAGTGTAGCCCTGTGATAAGACTGGTTACCTGTCCAGGTGAACCTGCCTTCACCCTGAGTCAGCTGGGATAGACTCCTGCGACCCGAGTGAGGATTAAGCGGTGTATAGGTAATGGATGGATGATTGATATTGTCTCAGGCAGACGATGGAAAGTGGGTTTTCTGAAGGCTTGTGAAGATGGAGTTATCTGTTTTTGCAAATGAACTCTTCATGAGTCACGAGACGTCTCTACTCCTGTTTGTCAGTTCAGGTTGTTTGTCAAAGTTTCATATTCCTACCAGTGATTCCAGCGTTTAACGCGTGTCGCTGTCTGTGGCGGGATTGTTTTTCTGGCTGAATTAATTTAAGTAATGCTTATCCTGGCAGCATCTCTGCTGCATTGAGGCTTTGCTCTACTTAAGGCAGAGACATTAAGTGTGTCAAAGTGCATGCCGGCACATGTACAATGACATTTATCGTTCCACCACCAAAACAAATGAAAAAAAAAACTTTTGAAACGATTTAAAAGAAATCACTTAGTTAACAAGATAAACTGAAAGTTGTGGAGTTTGCTTCTCCTGACAGCGAACGCGTAGTCTGATTTATTTTTAGACCGCTAGGAGAGTTTTCTTGTAAGACGGGAGGTTGCAAATCTACATCTGATGCCGTGTAACAACAGATATGTAGAAAAGGGTGCAGACTATTCGCAGTAAAGCGATCTATAGTCGCATAATTGCAGCAGCAGGAGTCTTTTCAAAAGGTGTGCAGGAGCCTACACTCTAACACAAGGCTGGCTCATGGTAAACAGCAATTTGCAAATGCTTAGCATGAATTTAAAACTATTTGCAAGTTCTGTAAGCTTTAGTTAAATTACATTTCGAAAGGCCGCAGCGTAAACGCAGCAACTAGGTCGAGCCTCAAAGCGCCTTTTTGTTACAGACCTGAGACCTGACAGCTCATCTACCAGCTTATTATATAGAATACAGCTCCGTCTTTATGCAGCTTTCCTACGTTGTTATGTTCATTCATAATGTTCATGTACATTCTCCATCTTTTCAACCTAAACCGTAATCTAACTTGTCCTCTTCAACCTGAAGATGAGCAGCCGGCACTTTCATTCAAGGTGTTGAAATAATAATAATAATAATAATAATAATAATAATAATAATGCAAGTTTTTAGGTTCGCTCATCAAAGAATCGCTGCTCCTCTGTTGATGGATTTGTTTTTTCCTTGAGTTATTTATTTAGTATTGTAAATTATTATTTCCTCTCAGAGTTGCTTGTTTTGGCAAATTGAGGTTACCTGCAGTTTAATTCAAGCTTTTTGATCTGACAGGATGAAGCTCAAGGCTGAGCGCTGTAATGATCAACACAAAAAACTCTCACCGCACCAACAGCTACAGAGGAAGTGCACAAAAAGCAGCTTTGTCTGTGACCGTCAAACAGCCTGAATGTGTCTTTGGGGTGTCAAAACCATTTTTCAGTAAACAACTCTGAAGCAAGCGCAAGTTTATTGTGGATTTAAAACAACAAAAAGGTGCACAAAATATACAAACGCGTTGACAAAAATACTGCTTATATGTCATGCAAGAAGCTTTATAGTACAGAGCGAGTGCAAGTAACTTTCTTCCACACCGACGGCAGCAAACACATGCTAATCTAAAAAAATAACAGACGAGATGTAGGCGGAAAGTTGGAAAAAATACGACAAAAGTTGCTGTTTTACTCGCTGCTGTGATTTAATAATCCTAAAGCTATGTACATATGAGTATAAATTTGCAGTTTAAGTTCTGAAATGATGCCCAAATAACCAACCACAGAGACTTATTTAAAGGAAAATGACAGCAATATTGATGGTAATGCCATTTTTTTCAAGCGCACATCATCAAAACCAGAAAATGCCGAAGCAACAACTATAACAGGGGTGTCAATCTCAAAAACACAGCGGGCCAAAATTTAAAACCTGAACAAAGTCGCGGGCCAACATTGAACAAATGAACCTTTTAATATGGACCGAAACAAATTTTGCTTTAACATTGCATATGGAACAAGCAACACTTATTACCATACATTATATATAACTTAATAGTGGAGACATGCAAAATCTAATGATAAATAAAAAAACACATCAATGGCACAGTGACAGTGTGAAGTCGCTCTGCCTACTGTCACAGAGGAGAGGGAGTTTCTGGGTCCTGTCCTGATTGACGCGCCAAAACAACAACAGGGCATTATGGGATTTGTAGTATTAGCGGTGAATGCGCTGTACAGTATAATACCGGGGGCAGCTCTAGTAGTCATTTGGTATTGTCTCGCGGGCCAAATATAATTACAAAGCTGGCCAAATTTGGCCCGCTGGCCAGAGTTTGACACCCCTGAACTATAAGATAACGTGTAACTGCTCCACTCAGCTCAGCGCCTTTAGCTTGTCTGTTAGTCGGCCTTGTCCATGTCCTCAGAGACAGACGGCACGTCTTTCTGTTAAGATACACAGTATTTTACACCGTTAGAATAGTGGGAACGACATTTAAAAGAAACTATAGACACAGCACAGGTAGGAGCGTGCAGGATGCACTTTGATTTACTGTGTTGTTGTGCATTATCAGTATGATTGGGGGATTTCCTTTTTTAAATTGTGCTGCCCAACTTCATCATTCTGTCTGTTCAGTATGCTGCTTTAGTAGTTTTGCTATTAAGAAAAATCCGACTTCAAATGAATTAAGGGACACACTAGAAATATTTTAAATGTTTCCTAGTTTTTAAAGGAGTCTCATACGTCTCTGTTTTCTCAGTCACACTCACCACTGATCCTCCTCCTTCTCTGGGCTTGTTGAAGGAACAGGTCAGCCATTTGATGTACTCATCTCGCACCTAGAAAATGGAGTAAAAGACAACTTGTTTTAGTTTGCGTTGCACACACGCCGACACTGTACAGAATTTATATTCATATGTAATAAACCGCAGTTATTTAACCCCCCGTCTATTTGTGTAAATACCTCCTTGTTGAGCAGACAGTGGACGATGAAGAGAAAGGTTCCTTGCTGAGAGTTGAGAATTATGAACAGAACCTGGAAGAAGAGGTTCGTCTGGTACAGGCCCAGAATCCAGGTACATCCCAGTATAACAAACTGGGCCAGGATCTTGAACACAATCACTCTGCAAACAGAAAGGATTTACCAGAATTAATCGATCATACGTCAGTGTTTTCTAATGTCACTGATGATTACGTAACTTTTTTTAAAGTGTTTTTTCGGTCTCCCCTGCCGAGAGACAATCTTTGCATGCAAACAAATCAATTTCATCCATCCTGCTTAGTCATTCATCAGATGAAGTGGACACCACACCTCGTGTCTTTGGACTGAGAGACGTCGCTCTTCATGTTGGCCAGAGTTGGTCTCAGACTCCACAGAGTAGCGCCGAACAGGCCGCAGTTAAGCTGGTAGAAGAAACACATTCAGATTGAGTTTGGAGGTGACGGATGGTCCCTTTATGAAAACATAATTTTATTCTATCTAAGGATTTAAACGTAGTTACAGACTCACTCCGAGGACGGTTATCACTGGTCCTGTTAGAGCCCAGTTGAAGTGTCTTGTTTCGGACAGCCAGCACCTGCAATTCAAAGACGTATGTATTATCCAGTCTTACACAATAAGTAATTCAGCTGAGTAGACAAACATTAAAGGTGCTATATATAAGTATTTAACTGCCCTTCCTGACCCGGTCACTGCTGATATTGTCCCTCAGCTGCCTCTCCAGTGAGTCTCGTGTTGCAGACGATTTCAGCTCCACCATCTTGAGCTGCAGGTGGCGACTTTGGTCTCATCACAGATGGGCTTTTGTTGTTTCTCAGCAGCCTGTCTTTTGCAGTTTCTGTTTGGCCGGGCCTTCCAATTGCAATCGATCTCCCGGAGCTTAGCACAAGGAGTAATATCGGCGGCAAGAGGTCACGATGGCGGAGTTTGGAGTCCATTGCAGGACGAGAGACTCGCTGAAGAGGCAGCTGAATGACATCAGGCACAACAGCAACCTGGACAGCCTGCAGGTAGGAAACACTAGAGGGGGCAAGCTGGTCAACATACAACAGTCAGATCAGCACCGTCAATGTAGAAGACGTAGCGAATCAGAGGACCCTGGTAGCTGAATGGTAGCAGCATCATGAAGGCCTATGTATGGTTTCCTGTGCGACGGTTGATGCCGATGAAAACAGACGCACATGGTTTTATTTATGCTACGATCGGCATGAATCAAGCAAACGGTCACTTTGCCCTTCATATCAAACACCATAGAAGGCTCCTGTGGGTGTTTCTCAAAGGCTTTGACTTTCCACTTTGGTCTGTAGCATCATGTCAGTGTGATTGTGCTAAGAAGGAAAAGGCTGACATAGCACAGAATGTAGAATTTCCCACTGGGCTTTGTAAGATGGAAAGTATGTCGCTGCAAATGAAAGCACCTTTAGAGGCCGGAAGTGACGAGTTAGTGCAGTTAGAACTCTTGGAATGATGAATAAAGAGGTGTGGATGATGGAGAAGCTTCTCTGTCCTCAAAACAAGCATTTGCTTTAAGCACCATATGTTTTGGCACTAGCGCAGTATCCGTGCAATCACAATGTTGGGGTGCATGTGGACATGTGAGGAAGAGTTCACGTGGACCTTCGTAAGCTTAGGTAAAGTACTTTATGGACACATCTGGTTCGATACCTCTCACTGTCACCCCCAATGAAAGGCACAAAACACCAAATACGTCTATAAAACAAAACAGCAGAATGAATCCAACTGTATTCCTGTTTGTTCTACTCACACCTGTGCTGCAGTGGCGCCGTATCCATCAGAGTACACCAGCGCAGAAACGCCCACAATCACAAAAGGAACTCCGTAGCCGATCAGGTAGAGCAGCGGCCTGGGGAGACCGTCCCTCTGGATGACCTGCACCTTCGAGAGCCTTCGGACCAGCAAGTGGAGCTGCAGCGCCTCCAGCAGCATCCACACGAAACTGGCCACGATTAGGAAGTGGAGAAGGCCCGCCATGACAGTGCAGGCCAGCTGGAGAGACACAGAAAGAGAACCTTGAAACCGACCGGATCCTTCTCCGAACACCTTCAGCAGCAAGTGCTCAGCTTCATTAGTGCATCTCAGTCCGACTGTACCTCGTCTTCAAGATATCTGTCGTTCCACAGCAGCAGCAGATGAGAAAAGGCGAGGTTGAGACACAGGTGAAGACGGGCCGTGTTGTTGATTTTGGGGTTCCAGCTGCACAGGAGGAAGGTGAAGATGGCCAGAGCAAAGAAGAACAGTCCGATGATCACGCACATCCGGTTCAGCCACTCTAAGAAGTCGCTGTCAGGCGGAGGCTGAGAAAACACAAACACACCAGGAAAAGGTTAGCGTCGTCAACGTAGCATTTACTGTTGGAACCAGTCATAGTGAATGTGTATGCCGTGATACCTCTGCGATCTGCAGAATGAGGGCAAACGTGGAGAGATGAGAGCAGCTGCACACCGTGTAGTTTTCATTAGTGAATGCAACCCCGCAGCCCTCAACCGACCAGCGCCTGATCTTTTTGGCTGCCGCACCCAGACTTTTGTCCTCCCAGTACACACAGGTCACCATACTAGCCTCAGGTACCGTCAGCATGTTCATCTAAACCAGAGAAACAAAGGATTTCAGATTTGTTGAAAAAAAGAGGCCGAGTTAGCTCAAAAGCGGAGAAATTTGGCAGCACCTTCTTGTGTTGGATGGTGAAGTTGACCGGCTCGGTGAGGTTGGTGTTGTTCATGGAGGGTAAGATGGCGGTGATGACGTCGGAGTACATCTCCGTCCTGTTCACTGTCTGGAAGTACGTGTGACTGAGAAGACTCTCCATGCCATCTAATGTGAGGAAGGCAGCTGCTGCAGAACCTGGGGATGCCCACAAGGTGGAGGTGACCAACAACACTTTAAAGAACCGGGCCGGAGGTTTTCAACGCTGCAGCCCATTTCAGTTTCAACATCAATTTTAAATGCATGTTTCCTATAAAAAGGTATGTTTTGGCCTGCTGCTCTCTGCCACTATGGCTTTTCTTTAACCTGTATTCTTTGGCTTTTTCTCACCGTTGTTGTTTTTGGCCAGGCCGTCCAGGTTGATCTCCATCATGTTTCCTTTGGCTGAGAGCGAAGACCTCTCTCCAATGTTGTTTCCAGGCCCGACAGTTTCAAGGCTTAAATCTTAACACACAAATTAGAGGTTCAGCAGCCTGATTTTACATTCAACACACTACACACAGAGTGAATATCTGCTGTAAGCTAAGACTAACACACCCAGAGTTGAACTTCTTATGGTTGTCTTGTTGAGGTTCTGACCCGGCTGCACCATGGCAGCGACTAAACGGTCAGAGAGACCCAGGATGAGGCTACCGGTCTCCCCGTCTCCTTCGCTGCTCACCCCCACCGACCTGGCGAGCGGTCCGACACCTGACACTTCCTTCAACAGGTGCAAATATTTGGGATAAATGAGCCGATGATGGAAACAGAAAGTGGGATAAATGTCTCGCGTGGAACAACACGTACCATCGACGCCGATAAGCTGTTTGCCACCGTCTGTACAGGAAGCAGGGCGAGACGGGAGACAGAATTATGTAAAAACAGCTTAATCCTAATGTGAAGCTCCGCACACTTTAAGAAACTACTGTATCTAAACAAAATGACAAGACTGTGTGACAAGACTGGCTACGAATCTTATTTAAAACAGAAAAACTTGGAAGTGGCTTCTCTGCTCTTATAACCATCTCTGTAGACTTTTAATTTTAGCACAAGAGCATCCAACAATCTCACTTCATCACATCATCAGTGCAGATTTCTATTTCTGCTTCCCCGTCCTGGAATGAAATGTATTGTTTTTTACACGGATGAGGTCATCACGTTGTGTGTTCTACCGACCGGGCCTGGCACCATGATGCCTTCGTTGTCGATCAGTTGTTGCTCCATGTGGCCAAGAAAAGCTCTTTGTTTTGTCTCGCCCTGCAGCAGAAACAAAACCAAACCTTGAATCACAGTCGCTGGAGTGTGTTTCAATTTCAACCCCAATTTCATATTAAAGGGACAGTTTGACATTTTGTTAAATATGCTGTATTTGATAGGAGTTGAATCAGACAATCAATTCTCACAGCAGCAAATATGTAGCTGAAGCCAGAAGCTGGTTTGTTCAGATTAGCATAAAGATGAGAAACAAGACAGCGGGTCGCCTGGCTCTGTGCAGACGGTATCACAATAAGCCTCCCAGCGCCTCCAAAATTCATTGTTTATCACATTGCAACAACTGGTACATTTATTCCACATGGACACGGCATATTGATTTGCACAGAGATAATGCTTCTGTGAAACAAATTTGTAATGGACCGTAATTGTAACAGTAAGTACTCTGCCACTGTAGCTACATGGTGTTTTCTCATCGTCCACGTATGGACGATACCAACGTTTTCTTTTCTTTAAATTTCAGTTAAAAGCAACTCTTCAACATTTAATAGCTTCGACTCCAATGTGGGCCCAATCCTAATCTCCTTACTCATGGATTTTGAGTCGTAGGGGGTTAAATGCAAACTTTCTTGGGTGGTTTTCCTATAGTTGTCCATGGATGGCATAATGAAGAAATCAGAAAGTTAATCTGTTAATAGCAGCACCTTGTTGTGGGTATTTATTGCAAGTTTGTGGACTTGTTTGTCTTTTTACTCAAACTGTGAATGAAGCATGGGTCCAAATTCAGCTTTTTCTTTTTTTGTTTCCGAGCAGCGTTTCATGATAGTGTGTCCCATTCCTGCTTCTTCAACCATTTCGAGGCCTCATGAACTCAAACACTGCAGCTGTGACGTCAGTTCAGTCTGTGAGGGTTTTGTGCTTTAGGGCCTCGTGGTGAAAACTGGGACTGAGCTGAGATCTGCTCAGTTACAGCCTCCGTTGTTAAAAGTACACAAAAAAACTGCGACAAAAACCCACCAGTAACTGGCATCTTGACGGTGTAATTGCAGAGTGTAAATCAAGCCGTTTAGTGTTTGTAAATGTTGGATTACTGATGGTGTCACCATACCTCTTTGGGTTCTATCTCTTCTAGAATGTCCTGAAGATCTGTCAAATTAGAGAAAAAAGAAATACTGTTTAAAAAAAAAGCCACTGAGTACATCAGAGTATGGCAGTATGCCTGGTAACTAATTACATTCTAAGCTCACTTTCACAAAACGAGGTTCCCAAAATCCACAAAATCCCCGTCGAAGGGAAGAATCCCTCAGGACAGGAGCAGTAAAACGTGCCCGGTACATTAGTGCATATGGTTTGTCTGCCACATATACCAGGTGTCTCAAAGCACTCATCTATATCTGTAGAGAGAGAGAGAAAACAGTTAGGCAAAATATTTTACAGTAAACTCATATTAACCATGTGCACACACCTGTGCATGGGTTAGCGTAGCTGGCTATCACGCTCGGGTTGTTCAGCCGGTAACCGCTGAGGCAGGTGCAGACGTAAGATCCAATTGTGTTGGTGCAGTTGGCGTTAGGACCACAGATGGCGTCATGTTTGACGCATTCATCAATATCTACCAAAGACACAAGTATGAAGCCATACACCAGACATCTTTGTGCAAAACAGTTTGCTTGTAAATTGCAGTTTTCCATTTGCTAATATGATGCTTAAAAAACAAACAAAAAAAACATTCCTGCACTCCACAGTCATTCATGAGAACATCTCAGTGCAAATACCAATACAGATGTTGGTCTCGCTTGGGTCCAGGCTTGGATCAGTTGGTTCGTATCCCACCGTGCAGGCGCACTCATAAGATCCAGGCGTGTTGGTGCAGATCGAATCAGGGCCACACACGGTGGAGTTGAAACACTCGTCGATATCTGAGGAAGGAGCAGTTAGCATGGTTAGCCTGACGTTTTAATACACAAAAACACACAGGCAAAAGTGTTAAGCAAGATTTCACTGTAAAATAAACTGAGGAAGAGTTTAAAAGTTTAAATCTACCTAAAAATCAACATCAACCATGTTTTTCTATGAGAATAAGTCGGTGAAAATCTGGTATTTTTAGTCTATTTGCAAAAGCCGGCAGTTGCATTTAGGACATTTTCAGAAATAACATACACACATTTTAGTTTTGTTGTTGTTTAGTGCTACATAATAGTTATGAGTTTCTTTAAATGGAAGTATACTATTATATTGACATGATTTAACTAAATATAAGTAGGTAACATGTTGGAAATTGCAAAAAAAAACTGCCTATTAATTGGCAAATTACACTTCTCTTAGGGTATACAATTGAAATTCACAACCCTACAAAAACCCAGAGCATGTTTTTTTTTCCCACTGGGAGCGTCCGTCGGCGTCACACGTTTCAAACAGTCCAAATCACAACACTGCTGCCGTTGATTCTGTGGCCTTCATTTGCCTGATTTATTCTCACTTTAAACAAAAATAAGCACAAGTCTCGCATGAGGTCCGACACTGTACCGATACACCTTCCTACATGTTTTCCTGCACGTTCTCTGAGGAAAAAACTCAATAATTTGCAATCAACACACGACTTGTGGCTTCAACGATGAACGTGTCGATGTTTTAACCTTCCCATCATTGTCTCTTCTCTTTAGATCCGTCTTGCATCATAACATGAAAAGTTTATTGTTAAACATGACGTTTTCCCATTATTACGTCATCAAATCATGTAAATGAAGCATATTTTTCAATTCATTCATTCTTTGAACACCGTTTCTTCATCAAAACACAAGTTTCACATGATAACAATATAAATCTCGGCATTATAACTCGACAACAATCTAAACAGTGCATTCTTTTTTTAAATATATTTTTTGGGGCTTTTTGCCTTTATGTAGAGCAGTGGAGAGAGACAGGAAAGGGGGGAGAAGAGTGAGGGAGAGACCTGCAGGAAAGGGTCGTGAGCGGGATTCGAACTCACAACCACTGCATCGGGGACTGTAGACCCTGTTCATGGGTCGCCCGCTCAACCAGGTGAGCTATACGGGCGCCCAACAGTGCATTCTTTTAACTGGAAAAACTTATTGTTGGCATGTGAGAAGAAGAATGAGAATTTAAGCTGAGATTAAACTTTAATTTAGTCTCCCCAGCTGCACCAAAGCTGTGATATAAGAATTTAGAATTGCTCGTCTGACTCATGAGCTAAAAATTTGCTTCCGCATTTGTGACTGATGTGATCCACAGTAACGTTAATGCAGATTTGAATGTTGTAAATATGAATGTGTAAACAGACCTTGGCAAACCGGAACTGCGTCGGCGACATTGAGGAAGCCGTCATTGCATTGACAACTGAAACTTCCTACTGAGTTGGTGCAAGTTCCATAGTCGCCGCAGATGTTGTCAAGACACTCGTCAATATCTGAGGGGACATCATATCAGCATGAGTAAGATTATTCCATAACTAACAGTGAGGCAGACATTTTATTTTTTTACCTCCACATGGGTTGGTGTCTCTGGGGGGTTGTTCGGGATCTCCGGCCTCGAATCCATCGAGACAGGTACAGACAAAGTCTCCTGCGGTGTTTTCGCATGTAGCATAAGAACCGCAAATCGTCGGCGTCTTCGTACACTCATCTATGTCTTTGAATAGATGTTACAGACGGTAAATTTAAGGTGGGACACACAATGACTCTCAGTCATCCAGGTCATGGTTATTCTCGTAGTTTAATCGTAGCAACTGGACTTCCTTGAAGACGTTCCACCTTCATCCAAGAGGCTTCATCAGCTCTGACTGACTAGTTGGGAGTTCCAGATACTGATATCCTTATGGAGCCTTTAACACTTGAGTGGATGAGAGGTGAAACGTCTTCAAGAAACTCAAGCAGTTGCTACGATTAAACTACGAGAATGTTCACAAAATGCACGCCGTCAGTGTGAAGCGTCTCAACGTAACTCCAAGTTGAGATCAAATGAATTGTATTTACCAATGCAGCCGTATGAATCTGGCGTAGGTAGTTCTTGTGGGAGCATTTCATATCCAGAAACACAACTACAACCTCCTGAGTCGACACACTCAGCATTCGGCCCACAGGAGTCGGATTTACACTCATAGTGATCTAAACAGAGTTAATAACAAACAAACAAACAAAGATTATTCAGTGTGGAAGATGTAAAAGTCTGTCCTGTTAACTGCACATCATGGAATAGGCTTTATCCACACTGAAGTATAAAGCAAATGATGACAATGAGTGGCTTACACGTTGCATGAACCAAATAGGAATGTGGCTGTCTTGTTGGTTTGTATATGTAGAATCCTCCAGGACAGAGCACCACTTGCATTGGAATAGAATATTGGCTGCAGGAAGCAACATCACCGTATGCCGTTCCCTCTTCTACAGTTTCAGATTCATTCGTTGGATATGTAAATGCAAAATGAGTGGTGTAATGGCCGCCAGCCCGATTGCCTGTCAAGCATGCCGTAATAATTCTGTCTCCACCGATCCCTGTGAATCGCCACCACTTCCCAACAAGATGCTCGTCACCCTTTGGGAAACCGGTGAAAGAAGTTGACGTGTAGAGTTTGTTGCGCCACGGCTCAGTTATGTTGCTGTACTTGTCACAGGTACCTGCGTTAAAGGGCAACACTGAGTGAATGTCAGAAATAAAGGGTCAATTATTGGTATTTCACCAACAGACAGATGTTAATCAGCATCCATACCAGGGGGGTAAACGCCATGGGTGCAGGTGAAGAGTGAACCTAAACACAACAAAAATAAGTTATGATGTCCGAGAAGAGCCACCAGAGGTTAAGACAGCATACTGATCAAGATATCGATTATAATTGAATTTCCCTTCTGGGATAAACAAAGTATTTTTCATTTCATTTCATAATGAATTCACAAAGCAGCTCAGTTTTAATGCCTTCTAAGAAAGTATTCTCACATAAGCAGGAAATGATTAAACAGAAAAAGATGGTAGAATTAAAATGGAAGTGCTTAAATTTAACGGTGTGTACACACGTTTAATGCCAATAGCAATGTTCCGTGGTATATGTAAATCCCACTGATGTCCTTGTATGCACATCAATAAAAATATGAAACAGAAAATGGAAGTGCAGATCTGTTCTACATGCATGTATTCTATCAACACTTTACAATACTTCCCTCTACTTCACATGTGGTTAAAAAATTAAAAAGTGCATGCGTCCTAGTTGTCGGATGTTAAATTAGCATTTTAGGGCATTATGTGGCTTCAGCGGAGATAAAACAGACAAGCGTCAGTAATCTCTTCATTTAGTAAATTGATTCATTTTTATCCATTATTTAAAAAGACAAATGAACTCACCCAAGAGAAGCGAAAAAGCAAAGCAACTCATGTTCAGTCAGGTTCTACTCCACAAATCACCTGTCATCACTCCTTAAAGACGTGTATTTGTACAGCGTCCAACAGCTGTTTTTGTAAGGTTTGGCATCAATGCAAAAAACAATGCAAATATATGGTCCTGTGATGGTAAAGCTTTAAGATGAGCTCGCATCAGGACATGCAGAGGGAGATGTTTGAGGACGACTGGCATGATATTTGTGCAGAGAGACAAACTACTGAGCTTTACAAATAAAACTAAAAAACTGAGAAAACAATTAGCAGTTGTTTAGAATATTAATTATTTAATCAGGATTAAATCTTTATTCACGTCTCCTACAATATTTAGCTCTTGTGCGTTCATTCCCTTTGACTGAAAACAT
>NW_007578780.1:195322-197248 GCF_000690725.1 Stegastes partitus
TAAAAGATTTAAATGGTAAAATATTTGTGAAGTAATTTAAATAGTAAAGCTTCACAAATAAATTGCGTTTCTTCTTCTCCATTTGTGCTAATGGCACAGAGAACAATGAGGAGTATGAAATTTGTCATTAATTGTCAAATTTGAATCTTAATAATAAACAAGAATTAGCTGCTGAAGTAACGATGGACCAGTACGGTACAGAATAAATCCATAATCAAGTTTTACAGTTTGAAATGAGCAGACGGCCTTAATCTTGACTATTTATTACAAACAAAGCTTTACTTTTTGAGTCAAATGTTTAATATGAATCTTAAATGAAAGCAAAATGTTAAATGTGTAGCTACAGAAATTTTCTCAAAAAGCAATGTTGTTGGGAAAAGAAGAACGTATTGATCACAGCTTGGATATTTAATAATATCCCAGTTGTTTCATTAATAACCATTTCGCAGAATGCCCAAATGTGTTGTTGTTTTGTTTTTTTGTTTTTTTTCATGAGCTGGACAGTTTTAAATGTGTCATAGTTTCCTGAGTTAAGGTTAAGAAATATAACATTAAAAAAAAAAAAGTGGAATCAGATCTGTTTGAGGTAGCATGAACATACATTTCACTGTGGCTCATAAAAGTGTAACAATATAAAGCATTTAGTGTAACTTAAGCATGCAAACATGGCCGGCTAGTTTTCATAATGAGTGACTCACTTAATCCTCCTCGTTTGTTTGTCTTTTAGTGTCAAAACTGCATGAGGATCATGGATGATAAGGAGAAGAATTTATTTATGTAACTAATTAAATAAGCTGCAGATTGTATCGCCCACCAGAGGATATCCTCAGACAGCAACAGGAGAATCTGACAATTGAAAAGTAGTAAAAAAAAATGATTTGGTCCGCTGTTTCCTTCAGTTGTTTTATTTCACAAAATCTACAAGAGGTCACATGGAATCAGTGTTTACTTTTATGGCATCTGTTGGTCTTAGTGAGCGATTTCAAAACTGCACTTACAATTTATGCTGAGATCAATACGGACAGCTGAGTATTTGTGTGAATATGAGGCTGTTTACAGCAGCAAGATCAGGTTTGAAGCAAGAAAATAGTTAATAATTCTGTTTTGGGAGAGTGCACCTATAAATAATAAAAGCAAAACAAAAAAAAATAAAAAGAAATATTTTTTTTCTAATGGCATCACAATTTTGGTCTGTGGGAGTAACTAGTTATTGATCCAACCTGACCCACACATACAAAGTGAGAAGGCTGGAGAGCTGCTAGGAACTAATATTTCTAGTAAGTGTTTCCCGTCGAACACACACACTGACGGAACAAGTACAGTTGGAGTGCGCGCACCGGTAAATCAGCTACACTGTTTAGTACGGTTATTTTCTATTTAATGTCTTTAAACTCTGGCTTTATGTTTGTAAAACAATATGATTGTAACACACGTATCTGTGTGAATTCATTTCACTCATACGGCGCTTTAGTTTGAAGCTAAATTAGCCCAGTTAGCTAATATTACGTTAGCATTAGCTGCAGCTAAAGCGGCTTGTTGCTGCTGCGGGTTGTTGTAGCATCAGGAGCTAATGTTACAGCGGAATAAAAATAAGAGGAAGTCGTTATGGTTTGTGCTAAACTATTGTGTTGTCACGTTAAATTTAACGCTAAATAACCTACTGAGAACAGTGCAGGTCTGTAAATGTGCTGCTAAAATGAATTATATTGAACTCAGCTCTCCGGTGTCCTCAGCGAATACAAACCTGGAGCTTCACCGAGCTGTAGTTTGTGCCTTTTATTAGAAAACATCTGGGTCACAGAGGTGGTTTTGATTTGGAAACAGAAGTGCATATATGCTTTAAACCCAGAGATTCTAGAAATAATGTAACCCCAGTTTAAACTGACTAGCTTAAGCACTTTATGAGGCTGTTGAATTAAATTAATT
>NW_007578780.1:197675-230361 GCF_000690725.1 Stegastes partitus
TTCTGTTATTAATGCACTTCTTCTTGTTTTAGCAGTGTATCCAACCAGCCTGAAACAGCTGTTGATGCGGTGAGTGAATCCGGAGGTAAACCACCAATCATGACGTCACTGGTAAGTTCTGAACTCTGAACATCTCACTTTTGTTCCTGTTCATAATATAGTGTTGTGGCATATGCACGTCTATAATCATACGAGAAGCCGACCTGCGTACCATACATGACATCCAGACAGCATTACTGTTTTGTTTCATCAGTTCATCGTGCTCGACAGTCATGTGATCAAATGACAGTGGGATTTGTCGTGCACATCATTCAAGTTGGTGTAAAGATGGTGAAAAGGCAGTGAGCTGAGACAAATCTCTCTGAAAGCAATACCCTGGATTTGTTTGTCTTGCAGGGGAGCAGCAGTTCCTCAACCACAGAGTACACTGTGCGAGTCCCCAAGTGAGTAACATGCAAATAGAAGTGAGAAGTGTGTTTACAAGCTTCGTCCACACCCTCACATGTCAGCAGTTTGTTGTGTATATAACCTGAAAAAGAGACCTCGAATGACCACCGTTGTTGCTTTTTCCATGTAGGGTTTTTTGTGTACTTCTGTGGCCACACAGGTTTCCTAAAAGAAAGTGATATTAAGCATGGCTTTAACACGCATTTATCTCTCCAAGCTTCATTTATTCAAGTGTATGTGTGTATCTGTCATGATTATAGTCAAATACGGCAGATGCCCTATTATGGGTTTAGAATTCTTTTTAATGCAGTGGACTATGTAGCATGAGTTTAATCAAATCTGCAGTTTGTTGCAATGAGTGACTTAATTTTTTCATGATGTTGAGGATTATTTAGATTATTTGACAAGTTGTGATTCTCTGTCTGTGTTCTTTTGTGGTGATGTTGATGCTGATGTGTGCTTTCATTGATAGAAAGTGATTTATTGTGTTGTGTAATGAATACTGTTATACTGATGGTGTGGATGTGAGTGAATGAATGGGAATAAGCAGGAAAAGGTAATAACTTATTTGCTCCTCTGTTTGTCTGTACCTTAGAAACACTAGCAAGAAGTACAACATAATGGCCTTCAATGCAGGGGACAGAGTCAGCTGTTCATCCTGGACACAGGTGGGCGTCTTGTCACTTATTTCTATACCTGAAAAAGCTCAAGGTACCACTTGGCGAGGCCAGAGTCGGCATGAGATGAGAAAAGGCGACCGGTGTGATTGTCCCTCTTCCATTCCAGGCTCGTATGGAAAGAGACATGAGTGCTCGGCGGATATACGGGGAGGAAGAGACGGCGGAAGGTGCGGCAGGTAGCGAGTTCGGCAAAAAGCAGCGTGAGGAAGCTCGGCGGAAGAAGTTTGGTATCGTGACTCGTGAGTTCAAAGTGGAGGACCAGCCCTGGATTCTCAAGGTTAACGGCAAGGCTGGCAAGAGGTGAGATGAGAGGCTTTACTCTTGGATTCAGTCTTGTTTTCACTGTCCTCACAAACACCAAAAGTGTCTTCGTATTAAAACATTTCCTTACTGAAACACACTGCATACTTACACAAATCATAAGCCTGAATGTCATAAGATTATTACTATTTGCAGGCGTTCCTTAGGACAGCTATTTGAAGTCTTTCCAGGGTTTTAGATGTTAAAAAAATAGAAGCACTTAGAGGCAAAAATATGTCTTACACTGTTTACGGTGTGATGACGAAGTTACATTTGCAAAAATAAATAAATTTTCAGTCGCTTTATCTCTACAAGGAGTCTAAAGTGTTTGCAGTGCAGCCACTCTCTCCCTCTGTGTTTGTTTCAGGTTCAAAGGACTGAAGAAGGGCGGCGTTACAGAAAATGCGTCCTACTACATCTTCACACAGTGTCCGGACGGTGCTTTTGAGGCCTTTCCCGTTCATGGCTGGTACAACTTCACACCGCTGGCCAAGCACCGAACCCTGACTGCTGAGGAAGCAGAGGAGGAGTGGGGCAGGTGAGAGGTCGGACAGAGAGGAGGGAGGAGTGTTTATGTTGAAAAATATCTACCCAGTTTTGCAAATGTCCCAAAAGCTGTTTGATATTTTCTTCTTTTTTACAGGAGGAACAAGGTGGTGAATCACTTCAGCATCATGCTTCAGAGACGCCTTCGGGAGCAGGAGCGCGGTGAGGATGATGAAGATGAGGCCGATAAATCCGGGAAGAAGAAAAAGAAGAGTGGTGGGAGAGGGGGCGACCTGCGCATTCACGACCTGGAAGATGATCTGGAGATGAGCAGCGACGACAGTGACAGCAGCATGGGAGACGGTAAGGAGACAGACACAGGACAGGGCTCAAGGCGGCCAGTTAGACAGGACTATTGTAGGACATATTCATTATCTCCTTCCCTGATTGATCGTCCAATTTACTTTACTTTCTTTATTGGACAGATGGAGAAAGCAAGACCAAGGCGAAGAAAGACACAGGGAAAGGAAAAGGAAAGAAAAAGAAGCGAAAGAGCAACGACAAGGAGGCCCTGGAAGACAGCGATGATGGAGACTACGAGGGTCTGGAGGTGGACTATATGTCTGATGAAAGCAGGTCAGCTCCATCACGCTGTGGCACAGAAAGACTCTGCCTTCATGGACACTGTATTTATGTTGGTTTTGTAAGTGGGATTGTGTTTGTTTTAGTAATGTGTGACTTTGTTTTCCTGAATCAGCTCAGAAGAAGAGCCAGAAAAAGGAAAGCCCAACAAAGGAGGGGAGGAACATCCTAAAGGTCAGATCTATTAATTATTGAATACAAAAAAGTCTGCAAAATACATACAGTGTGTGATTTTCTGTGTGTATAATGTACATATTACTTTATGTTACCCGTGAGCTTGACGGTGTGTGTTTGTGTTGACATTATTGCCATATAGCTGCTTATTAATATAAGAAAATAGAAATACTTGTTGGTGTTTAGGTTGTTTTCTTACTAAACGTTTGCTCTTTGTAGGGATCGATGAGGCGTCTGAAAGCGAGGAAGAGAGCGAGGAGGAGAAACAGAACGAGGAGGAAACAAAAGAGGAGGAAGAGGAGGAGGAAGGAAAGAAAACTCCGGTTCAAGTGGAGAAGAAGAAGAAAAAAGGTGAAGGCGGTTTGACACAAGGCGTACTGTTGATTGAAGTCTCACAAAATATGATGCGTAAGGACTAAAAAGTGAAATTTTGCTGAGCCGTGTGGTCTCGTACATCACAGACAGCAGCGGGGAGTCGGACAGCTCGGACGACAGCGACATCGAAGGAGAGACCGCTTCTGCTCTGTTCATGGTAGTTAGTGTGTGTGTGGCTGAATAAATGGATAAATGTACTTCTTGCTTCAAACTTTTCACTTTTATTATGTAATTTTTTATGATTAGTGCCACAAACTATCATAGTACTCGTAAAATGATGAATATTTATTCGCGCTGTGCAACAAATTCCATGTTTCGGAGCTTTTAGAGGGATTTTATAGTGGTGGTGAATGATTAAGTATCAGCATTTTTGTACTGCTTCTTTCTTAAATTCTCATCAAACACTTCTTTTGATCCCCGTCTTTTAGAAGAAGCGCACACCGCCGAAGCGTGCAGGCGGTCGTGGATCTGCAGGCAGCTCCAGGACCGGCAGTCGTCCCGGGACGCCGTCCATCGACTCGGCTTCCACCTCCAACACGCTCCGTGCTGCTGCCAGCAAGCTAGAGCAAGGTGTTCGCTCACAAAGCAACACAAATCTTAGAATGCGAGTTTGAGCAAGACAGATGTTTTAAAGTCTGAAGCTCGTCTGTGTTGTAGTTCCATTGCAACTAAATCTCCCCTTTTTGCAGGTAAGAGACAGACTCCGGGTCCTGGCACTGACTCACCAGCAGCCAAAAGGCTTAAGATGGAGCCCAGCAGCCAGAGCCCTGCTCCTTCTGGGAAGAGCACACCTCAACCCCCTTCAGGCAAATCCACTCCTAGCTCAAGGTATTTTCTTCTTTTCTGCCTCTTCCACATTCTTCTTCCTGGAAACTGTCAGATATATCACAGGTGACAGAAAAATACAATCGGATGTTTAATTTAAGCCTAAACAAGCCTGTCTGAGTGAGTTTCTTTTCATGTGCGTCACAGTGATGTGCAGCTAACGGAGGAAGCAGTCCGCCGCTACCTGATCCGCAAACCGATGACCACCAAAGACTTGCTGAAGAAGTTCCAGACCAAGCGCACAGGTTTGAGCAGCGAGCAGACTGTCAACGTGCTAGCACAGATCCTCAAACGGCTCAATCCGGAGCGCAAAAACGTAAACGACAAAATGCACTTCTACCTCACCGAGTAACTGAGGGAAGAGAGGGATGGAGCGGTGGGGGTGGTAGAGGGAAGGGGAAGGGCTGAAAATGAACATGTTTGGGTGTTTTCATAAAACTCTGAAGGTCGTCACAACGCGTGCTGTGACACGAACATGGCATGAAGCTGGAACTGTCTTCCCAAGTGGTGATTTTGTCAAAAAAAAAGTATTTTGAATTTGTTTTTCCTAGTTTGATAATCTTCCATAAGTTGACAGAGACCTTGTCAATGAGTGAAAAACAAATCAGTCTCTGTGTGGTTTGTCTACGTGTGTAAACTTAGAACTGGATGAATACAAAAGACTTTAACTGTTTTTTTCTTAGGTAGAAACTTTTGTAATAAAATTTACTAAAACACATTTGCTTTAATTATTATTCAAACACTAGTCTGTAGAAATGTATTTTAAGACATGAACACAGTAATAAAAATGCTTAATATAGAAAAATAAAAAATGTCTGAAATGTTAATTAGAAATCTGAAATATGAATCAAGGGGTTTAAAAAAAAAAATCAAATCATGTTTTTGACATTAGACTAAATTTATACATCTGTGTTTCAAGTATCGTAATGTGACTGATTAATGTGACAAAATAACATCAGAACTCAAACGTGTAAATAGAACAAACTAGATTTGTTTCCAGCTCCATCATGTCATAGTTGGACACAAACCAGTCGCGGATCACCTTTATAGCTGGAAGGACAGAAACAAAAACAGGCAAGTAATGCAAATAATCTTTCAAAGCTCTCATTTGCAACCATAGACTTGTGTCTTGCATCAAGGCCTTTTGTTGTTTTTACCATGAATTTGTTTGGTGCTTCATCTGTGCTAACTGGGGATGTCACCCACTGACATTATCAGCAAGATATTGGCACCAAAATGTAATATCTGTCAATACCGTTAAATATATAAATATTTTTTGCCTATAATGAAAACCAGTAAAATAAAGCCTGTATTCTCCCAGCATTTACCAGCACGCAAATGATGACGACATCAAACTGCGTCGTGAAGCGTGCAAGCAAGTGTGGCTGCAGTAACAAACATGTATCGGTGTTGTTATCGGTTGAGAGTTGGACAATATTGGCATATTGGCAAAACAGCCAATGTCGGGTATCTCTAGTGCTTACATGTGTGTTGGATGATTCTCACTTGTGCGTTTAGGTGGCTGACCTGAGTGGGACCATGTTTCTTGAACGCAGCTTTTGCTCTGCTTGACAACTCGGTCATATTTAAGTACACATTTTTAATGTTGCATTTAATTGCACTTCGGATAGATTGAGTCGTTTGTGTTGTTTTGGCTTTTGGAGTGATGACCAGGCTGTAAGCGTGAGCTAACGATGATGATGACGATGTGCTGCTACCATCTACTGGTCGCCGTTTATCTTTGACTGAAGCTGGGTGTGGATCATTGCACAAAGCTCAAGTTACAATTTCAGAAAAAGGTGACAAAAATGAAATCATTTTAATCGTTTCTTGTAGTTTGTTGGGGAAACGCATCTCCTTCCTTCAGTGAATAAATCTGCAGGTTTCCAATGAAGTAGATTTTACATTTTTTGGGAATTAAAATTTAAAGATATATACGCGTAAATTGTAGAAGGAAGGAATTTTAGCGTCTAAAAGCTGTTCAGGAAAGAAACAGCTGTGTACAGTTGTCTTTTACATTTATTAATAATCATCAGATTTCAGGTGACAGCCTTCACTCAGTGAACCAAGAAGAGCCTTTGTTGCATTCATTTTCCTTTTATTTGGTAAAGTGCATTGAAAAATCTTCACAAAGAGTCTCTGTATTATACAGAAGTGGAGGAACACACCAGGATGATGGTATTATAGAATTAAATAGTTCAAAGTTAAAGGACCTTCCCTGTACTTTTATGTTGATGTTTCAGTGTATGTATAAACAACTATTTAAATCGACTTAACGCTGATATTTGCTCCAGCAGCAATAAAAGAAATGGATTTGACTAAATATGGCCCTTTGTAAAGATGTTCTGGTGAATGTAGTCAGTCAATAACCGGCTGATTCAGTTAATTATGAGTCTTAAACACATCCACACTGTGCTGGTTCTGTCTGACAAGGCTTCTTACGGATCGCATCTAACTTCTCAATCTTTTTCAGTGTGGAGCGTGTCAAGTGCAACAAATGTCAGCTTTAATTCCTCATTTAAGATATTAACCAAAGCTCCATTTATGTTCTGTTGTTATCCAAGCTGAGACAAAAGCGGGCGTTATTCCGGGAGGTTGCGACAGATGACGGAGATGCGGCGCTGCCTCGGCACTTTCTGTCCGTTAAATACAGACTCCTCATCCTTCAGGATCTCGTGAGTGTAGCTGAATCTGGCCTGGTCTCTGTACAGGTGTGAGGAGAACAGGATGAAACATTCCACTGCAACTAATGTGTATGGGCATTTGCAGGATTTAAGACATAATCAAAAAGTTAAACATGTTATATTCAATTTAAATATATCGTTTGCTGCTGTATTCACTGAACCTCAGTATGTAGAGGGAGCGTCTGGACAGCAGCAGGTCCAACCACTCGCTGGGGTCGCCCTCCTTCACTAAACGCATGATGCTGTCCGACAAAAGGCTCAAGCCAGCAATGGTGCTGCCACAGAACTACAAATTAGAAAACAGACAGACAAAATTATAACAAGAGCGCAGTCCACACAACCTCCATTTGCAACTGTCAGTGTCTGTGGTCTGGTAAAATAGAAGTCCACCTTGACGCTGTCGATGTGAGGCTTGATGTATCCGGCTTTGTCCAAGTCTAATATGTGCACGGGGCCGAGGAGCGAGCTGCCCTCCGGAAACGCCGCCGATCGGACACGAGTCAAGATCTCCTCGCACGCCGCCCCCCAGCTCACGCGCTCCGTCTCTCGGTACCCGTGAATGGCCTGAACGTGAGCACAGTGCAAATAACTGCAATACATTCATGAGCTAACTTTGCCTTGAGAAACAATATTTAAGGACATTTGTTAATATTTAAGGAGAGTATTTTTGACAAAAACTACCTTGAAATTAGTCAGGAATGTAGTTTCCAACTAGTTTTGTGAATTTCACAGCCTGTAAGTTCAAATATTTGAAATAAGAATTCAAACTCTATCCATGCATATTATTTTAAACTGGTGCATCTATTGCACGCTTATGTTGCATTCTTGCTTAATTTCAGATTTTTGTCCATTTGTTGTTCATAACAATCATCGTTGCTTTTCTTGGCTGGGACACTTTTGAAAGTGAGACTTTTATAACATCTGAAATCGGACAAAAATGAGAACCAGGTGTCGGGTTTGGATGTGAAATGTGTGATTTACACCTGTTTCATACTCGTGCAGTCTAATGAAATCACAATTTTAAACAATGCAATCAGCAACTTGCAAAGTCTGCAATTTAGACTCTATTTTTTGCAGCTGGTTGAAAAATTATACTGCATCAGTTATGGTTGAACAATGTGACGGGAATATCCAATTATGATTTTTATTACAAATATAATATATATTAAAAGCTTCAGTGTGTAAAGATTTAAAGTGTGACAAATGGTTACTATATGAGACACCATCACAACATGGACTTCCCTTTATTGTAAAGGTTAGAACTTAAAAACATGCTTTAAATGTGTATTTGTTATGTTTTATGTGGCATAAAAGAGAAAACAATTCAGACATGAATATGAACAAATCAGAGAAGCTGTGACTGCATTAAGTTGCATAAATATAGAAAATCTTGTGAGCGTTCTGTAAACAGCAGCAGTGTACATTCTACATCCAGTTAAAGTCATGATAATATCTGCACTGCTTAATGTACATCCTAAACTGTGGCCTTTTTGCTCGTTGTACTGTTTCAAACTGCAGTTTTTGATGTGAAATTTAATATCTGTTGATCCGTTTTACATTTTACTGAAAGGGGGTTTCTGAATTTTCAGTCAGGGGTGTACAAAATAACAGAAACAGCTCTGTGTAGAATGCACTAAGAGCTGCATCCTTCAAAAGTGAGTTTAAACTTTATCTGTTTTATTTCACCGCTGCACCTGATAAACTGGAGCCTGAGTGTGTAACACTGACAGGAATGATGGAGAGATGTTGGTGTGTGAGCAGCAGCAGCATCTTGGCCTGTAACTGGACTGAATGAAGCTTAGAGTGTGTTTAGAAGGTGACCCTGCAGCTCCACATGCAGCAGCTACAGGTAAACATCAAACTTATCCTCCCTGTTCATCATGGAACCCGCTAACAGCGTCACTCACATCGTCCCAGTGGTCAAACTCGTAGCGCTTCCTCTTCAGACCAGGCTCCAGCTCCCGCAGAAAAGCAGCCTCCTCCTCCTCGGTGATGAAGCCCGTCCTCACCTCCACCTGAGAGCCGAGTCTGTGCACCAGCTCCCGGCTGGACCCGACGACCAGAGGCTCGTCCCGGAGCGGCGACAGGCCGCTGCTGGCGCTGGAGCTCAGGGGACGCCGGTGACTCGAATAAACGGCTGGTTTGTGGATTTGTTTTAATATTGTCACCAAAAGTTTCATCTTCCTTCGAGAAATCTTGTTCTACAGCCGAGTTACACGGTTGTATTTAAGTTTAGCTGCGTT
Source organism: Stegastes partitus (assembly GCF_000690725.1). NCBI lineage: Eukaryota > Metazoa > Chordata > Actinopteri > Pomacentridae > Stegastes > Stegastes partitus. The sequence continues at coordinate 206,532 of NW_007578780.1, forward strand.
TTGGTCCCGTTCGCAGAAGTCAAGCTGTTGTGGGGGGCGCCATCTTGGAAACGCAATGCATTACGGGGGGTGTAGTCTTACAGCAATAAAACGCACGAATAAAGAATATCTGAACAATAAATATTTTTCTTAAAAACAAAAATAATGACGAAATTATTTTTTTCTTTATTTTATCTATTTATTTTTATTTTATCAGGAAAAGGCTCATTGAGATTAAAAATCTCTTTTTCAAGAGTCTCCTGGCCAAGACAGGCAGCAGCACAACAGACAGACAGACATCATACTCATAACACATGGTGAAATTAAATTTAGAAGATAAGAAATCAACATATCAGCAGAGATCAGAAATGGAACTAGCAAAAAATAATCATCTGTCAGAACATATATACAGACTGATATTTCTGCCTCCAAGTCATTTCAGAACACTTTGAAAGTGTTTGAAGCGACCAGCTCTTGACGTTTCAGGTCTTTTTGCAAAGTTTTGGTGGCAACAGGATAACCTTGCAAAAAACAACACTTTGAATTGAGGAAATGTAGTATGTAGTTTATTCTATGACACAAATCATACTTCCAGCATGACTTTAATGATTCGGTGTTTGTACAATTTTCTTTTCTTTTTCGTCTTTCTTTCTTAAGAAATAGTCTTATTCTCTACAATTTATACAGATGTGCATTTATTCATTTAGGTACTATCAAAGGATCGTCATCTTGAAGCAGCCCACAATGGTCAGAGGTGGTGATTTCTTTTGCTGGTTCTATTCTTGCCCAACAGCTTGTGTCAACATATGTGTTTGTATTTTATGTTAATGTGCTTGCTTCCAGGCGTGCATGCAAAGCCACAAAAGACTCTGACTGAGTGCCAGCCTCCCTCCTGCTCTCTGGTTTCGTATGGCTTTGGGATATGAACGCACAAAGAGACGAGTGGCGATGCAGAGAAAAACGCCTGGATGCACACGTTGCAGTTCTGGTCTCTGAACAGAGGAGGGCAGGGAACACCAGCGATTATAAATGCACTCAGGTTAGTGGTTCACCTGCTTAAAAAAACACTTGCTGGGCTGGTTGTTGGAATGCATGAGGAGTGCTGCAGGGAGTTTTGGTGGGTCCATTCACATTTGTATTGTAATTATTAGTTTGCTAATAATATAGCTGTTTATCATGATGCTATTGATTGACAGCCTCCATTATAATTAGACAGAGGGCTGAAATCTAGAGAGCAGATTTGGAAAAAAAAAATATCCGAATAGAAATCTATACATACATAAATAATAAGGAAAAAAAAGAAACTGACATAAAAAACTGAAATAGAAACCAAAAAATAGACAGTAAATTAATAAATATGCAAAAAATACAATATTCCCCATTTGCTACGTCCCCTCTGAGCCCATTGAATGACAGGTGGGAGAACCCATTTGAAAAGGGGTTAAAAAAGAAATGGAGTAGGAAAGAGGGAGAGAGTTCTGAGAGCAGATAAAGTGGTGACTTCATCCTCACTGGAGATTCCCCCAGAAAAAAAAAAATACTGCTGGCCTACTTACCACTAAAGACAGGTTACCGTCCTCACTTTTCTGCTCCCTCTTTTGCTTTGTGTCTAGTTGACGTCTCTGGTTGAAAGTGACAATTTCCCTCACAATAAAAAAAAAGAAAGAAAGAAAAGAAATCAGTGGATTTTAAACTCTGCATCAAACAGATCAGGCATGAAAAAAGGGAACTGCCAGGAAGAGACTAAGAATCAGATGGAGAAGGAAGGTTTTGCTTGTGTAGGAGCAGCTTCCTTACCCTACTTATGACTAGGTTAATAATTCTTGATGTTTAAAAATGCATTATTTATGCTTATTTCATCAGGCTGGAAACTTCTTAAGTAGGTATGTTTTCCTCTTATTGCACTTTAGTCCATCCACCTACAAATGTTGCTTTTGGTCCATGTGTGCATTAGCTTCTACTTATAATATCCAAATGCATTCTCTGTAATTCAAATATTATTCGTTGGTCTCGGTCACTGAGCATCCACAATAAAACGAACTCCCCCATCCTCCAACACACACACACATGTAACTGATGAGATGCCCATTTCATTGTTGGATGCCACGCTGCTGCCCCCAGCATCTCATTCATCCAGCCATGATGAGTGTTTTGGGTTCATATTTAAATTCCCAGTTGGTGCACTCGTTTAAAGCCGCCGTGATTCACCGGCTTATCATCGGTCAGCTTCTCCTGGAGGCATCATTATGTCTTCTGTTGAATCATGCGATTAATGTGAAAATCACCAGAAAAACACTTGGCAGTGGTCATTGTTTCCCAGGATGCACATGTGTAACCTGTGTGGCATTGCTGCAAAACCCCAAGAAGCCAGAATGCCATAGGACAGTGAAAACAGCATCATGATCATTTTATATGAAGGATAATGAGGTTGTCATGATGAAGGAAAGGATGTTAGGTGGACTTTAGGACACATATATGGCAACAAGAGCAGCGAAAAGGAAAACTCAGGCTCCTTTTTGTTTGTTTTTCTCCTTGATTGCTCACTTCATGTCAGTGAGTTCACTCTGCATTATTACCACATGCTCTGTATCCTTCTTGTCTAGCTCCACCTGTGGTCAAGAACTGGCATGTGTTGTAGGAAAACAGTGGAATAAGAGCCTTAAATGGTACGTCGGTGTTGATTTAGTTTGTCTACCACAACACACCCGTGATTCCCCGTTCTGGAATCGCATGTTTTAAGTTTTCTATAGATGGACGCTTGGATATTGCCTCATTTTTCACTCATTTTGTTTACAACATGCAAAACAGCACACTCGATCCACACTATAATCTGGGATTACCCGATGTTTAGCCACCTTTTGTTGTCTATGATGTGCAGAAGTTTACATGAAAGTCTGCCAGGGTCTGTGGAGGACCGAGTTCAGCAGGGGCGGAGTGCTCTACATGCATCCAGCCATTGAATTATTCAGCCTTATGAATCATTGAGTCACGACACTCCTTTTTAGGCCCTCGCCTCAGAGCTCCAGCCTCACAGCTACCCACTATTTGAACATCTGACAGAGGAAGGGAAAACAACAGAGAACCATCCAGACACTCTTTAAAATCTCCAGAGACGGAGCGGCTGGTTTTTTAAGCATGTTGCGGTGGAAACCCGCGATTCTATCTTCTTTTTTTTTTTTCTGGTCGGCGAATAATCCTGTTGTGATTATTCATCATCCCTCTTTGACTAAAGTCATTAAAAGTTAATTACTTTCTCCATCCAGTTGTGCAGAATCATTGCTTTATTTGCAACGATGTGGTCGTCGGCCCTGCGGCTCCCCTCGCTAAGATTTTAGCAACCAAGCAGAATGTGAAACATCACCTGAAGTTAATCAGCATTCTGTCGGTTTTATCAAAGAGTCCTGCTGTCATGGGACTTTAGAATCTTACTGTAATATGAAGAGGGCACTGGCAGGAGAGAAAGGACATGATGGACTTGAATTCATTATGTGACAGATGCTAACAAACCAAACATCTCGTCCCTCCTCTTGAAATCTATTATTAAGATGAACCCGTTGTGAACTCTGATATTAAAGTGAGGGTCACTCCGGAGGCAGAGGGGTGTGGTTTCAGTCCTGCACCACTGCAGGACAAGGATAGCCTCACAATTAAATCCACTAGAAACTCAAACAGTGTCTCTCCTATAGACACAGTGCATGTGTTTCCTGTGAGGTAACCATGTTTTATGCATGGACGGGCCTCGGAGTTGGTGCCTCTCGTGCTGGCTGTGTGGGATAACGGGTTTGGACAGAAGGCTGCTGCTCCTCAAAGGCTCCAGCTCTGAAGGGCAATAGATAATTTCACAGATCATCACACCCAAGCGTAAACACACACACACACACACACACACACACACACACACACACACACATTTGTGAATGCACACAAGATGCAGCAACAATTTTTCAAATCAAAAATCGAACAAATGGCAACATCATTCAAATGCGGCAAACTTGCACAAGACGGAAACATCAGAACAGCTCCAGACTTTAATTATCTCAGTAAATGACAAACACGCCCGACTCAAGAGGATGCACTGACAGCAGACAATTGATAGCAACGTGACTTTTTTTGATATTTACTGACATTATAGGACCACATGTTAATATATTTTAAAAGGCTTTGTCCCACCCCGACTACTTCCTGTTCATTTTTCTTAATTTGTCATGTCGTGTCTGTGGATGGATGGATGTTGTGTTGTTAATACTTTAGGATTCCTTTATAATGTTGCAGCAAAGAGGCTTAAAATATCTCTCTTAGACATATGTTTGTGAGAATTGTTATTGCACTTACTAGCCATTAATCTCAACCTTAAAACCAACTTGTCAGACAATCCTGAAAATGATCCTACACATACATGTGCACATATTCGTGTCACATCAGTAGCCACGCACGTCTTGTGTCATATTTACAGTTTTTTCTTCTTTTTTCACTGTCATTGAACAGTCTATCCATCATCTATACACCGCTTAATCCTCACTGGGGTCGCACGGGGGGCTGGAGCCTATCCCAGCTGACTCAGGGTGAAGGCAGAAAGATCCCAGGTGTCCTCTCATTGCACAGTGGACAACTACATTAAGCAGCTATTTTATCAGTGCTTTCACACAATCAGACTTTTTTTTTTTTGAAAGTACAATAGGAAATTAGAAGAAACTAGTAGCAAAAAAGTATGTGCAAGTGTATCTGTAAAACAGTGGGGTAGCCTATTTGGAATGTTAGGAATATTGAAAACAGTCAGGATGTTGCACTGCTGGATGCTGCTGAACATAAAATGGATTAAAGTACTGCAAGAACTACATACAAGGTGCAGCTGTATGTAAACGTGCAGTTTCAGTAAATGAAGGTATGAGGTGGTGGTTAAGTTGCACTCAGGTCTAGACACTTATTTATTATTATTCATTTCCTTTATTCCACTTAATTGTAAATGCATGTAAATTTTTTTTTTTTACATAATCTTTATTGTCAAGCTGATATTCATGGCATTTGAATTGAGAAACTGAACTGAGACGCCCTTAAAACTTCCCCAGAACCCAGAGGGTTTGGTTCTGGAGCTCTCCGTGGTGCTGACACGTTGTGTGGGTGCTGTCCGTGGTCCTGAAGCGGTCTGATCCATCCACTTATCAATCTGTGATCAGGATTTCACATTCGTCTTCTCGCATGCCCTTGTGTCGGGGTCAGTCTCGGTCTCACGGGCCGGAAGCCTTCCTTAAGTGGACGCAAAGGCAAAACCGATCCCTCTCCCCACGTATCGGATAGGCGTTTAAGGTCGCGCTCTTATCGATCGGCTCGCCACGTGCGCGGATTCCATCGCTGGCAGAGGTGAATTAATTCCACTGGTCACCCTTAAATCTGTATATGCGCGATCATTTCCCATTCACAGAGGCGGCTATTTGTGGAGCCAATCAATTAGGTCACATAAGAGAATGTTGTGCTGTGATGTTGTCGGGCTCCAGCCTCCCTCCGCTGCTCCTCCTCTCAGCGTAACGTGGCACCAGCACTCTGCCGAAGGTGTGTATTGAGTGACTCATGGCATCCATTGAATATGACACCCCTCTGTGCTCCAATCTCCACTTGGAGCATGTAAATTCAGATTTTTTTTTTTTTTAAGCGCAAAAAGTGACGTGGAATGGTGGACTGGACCAAAAAAAAATGTTATTAAAAGAAATGGGGGGAAAAAATACCGCAGCTCTTCTCATGTCTCGGCTCTGACGCCTTTGTTTCCTCTGTGGTGTCACTGGGAATCTGTGTTGTGTTGCTCGGGCTTTAGCGCAGAGCATATGGTCACACCTTGAACAGGCACCGGTGGGCTTTTTTCTTTCTTTATTTATTTATTTTTGGTGGAACGATGATGAAAGCCAGAGGAGAGGAGAGGAGAGGAGAGGAGAGGAGAGGAGAGGAGAGGGAAGAAGATCCTCGACTCGCTTTCAGGAGGGAGGGAGGAGAGAGCTCTCTTCGTCCATTAATTTCCAAATGTCTGTTGCTAAGAATAGCCTCCCCCCCACCTCCTCCCCCCATATCCACCTTCCCTAACAAACACACGCAGACTCGTGCGCGCACACTCTGACGCGCATCTACTCCACACGCGCGCCCGTGTGCGCGCAGTCATTGTCAGCTTGGGTTGCAGCTGTATCTTTGCAGGAGCTGCATGATGCCAACAGTTCCCCCCCCCTCCTCAAATCACACACGCACACTCCACCGCACGCACGCACGCACGCATCTGGCTGTAACGCTGCTGTGTCTTTTATGAAACACACACTTACATGGAAGGAAAACACAGCCTCACAGGTGCAGATGTCACCTCGGTCTCCGCACCGAGAGGCTATTTTACGCATTATTTCAAACTGATTTGGAGTCTCTAGAGGTCCATTTCACCGGGGCAGGGCTACAGCCCGGAGCACCTTAAGAGAAACAGGCGATAGACGGTGCCTCGGTCCGTGACATACGTCTGGAAGTTGGACGAGCTGCGTGCGTCATGTGCCGTGTGGCTGCAGAACTGAGCTCGTTATAGTTCACACAACGATTTCGAGCGCGGTGCGAATTTTTTTTTTATTGCTTTTTTTTACAGACAGACTCCGGCCTGAATTCCAAGGAAAACCAAGTCGGTCCCCTCCCTTTCATTTTTCTTTCTTTCTTTTTTTTTTTGGTGCGTCTCCATCCATTCACCGATCCATCCATCTGTCCACCCGTCCGTCCGTCCCTCTCCTCCTCCCCTTGGGGTTGCTGGACGAAGAGAGAGGAGGCCGTGAGAGAACCATATTCCAATGAGAGAGAGAGGAAGGACGCGCTGCCAGGACATTCGGGCTCATCGGTGCGGACCAGAGTAGACTTTTTTTTTTTCTTTTCGGGGCGGGGATGGTGAGGGACTTTCTCGGCACTGCTGCACCTCGAACGGCCGAACCAAGATCATGAGAGGGTGTAAGGCGGCGGAGAAGCGGCCGTCATACCCTTGTCTTTGACGACGCCGCCCCGTGTGTCCCTTGCTCAGCTTCTGGATGGCCGCGCAGGTGAGGGATGGAAGATGATGGTTGCAACGAGGGAGGATGCCGTTGAATTGAGAAAAACCCATCCGAAGACAACGATGACACCGACGTTTCAAGGAAAAACGGTATTTTTTCTTTCTCCTCTCTGCTCGAGATTGTGCATTGTGAAATAAGACTCGTTATTTCTTTTTTTTTTTCTTTCCTGGTCTCGAGGCTTGTCAGAGCGCACTGGTTAAACAGCTGTAAGGTGGCGGGAGAGACATTATTGCCACACACTGTATCAAACATTGCGGATGTTTTAAAATAAATAAATAATAGTAGCTTCTTTTTTTTCCTCTCCCATTTTTTTCCTAAACGCCTTTTTAAGTCTTTGGAAACGGTTTTTTCCCCCCAAAATGCCAAGTTGAACGTCACTGGCGGCCGTGGATAGCTGTAGGCTGTTAATTATTTTTTTCAGATTCATTTTTTTCTCGACAATCTTGTTTCTCGAGGCCTGTGTGACATTTGGGGCGTTGAGATTGCCGTTACATGCGATCATGAGGGTAAACAAATGAAGCGTCCAGAAAGGTGCAGGGAGCTCCGGTGCGCTCTGATCCAGGCATGAACCACGGAGAACATGAAACGTTCATGTTAACTCGCTCCAGTCTCCCCGTGGTTTCATGTTGGGGACGAATCCGGCTTTCCACGGACACGAGAGCGGACCGAGACTGAGACACCCCGCAGCACTACCCTCCGGTGCAACCAGTCAGCCAACCGACCACACATTTAATTTCCTCACACCCACAATTGGCCGTTGGCAGAGACGCGCAGAGAAGGAGACGGTACATGGGCGTCCTCGTCTGCTGAAGCCAGGAGCTGCAGAAGCGCTCGCCGGGTGCAGGTGTTCAGCATAAAGCTTACAAGACAACCCGTTGTGCATATGAGACGTTCCGATCCAGATGGGATGTAATGTTGTGTGGCTGCACAGCTGAGCATTGGTCTCCTTCTCCGCTGCTTCGTGAAGATTGGCTTTCGGTGTCCACAGAATGGCGCGGTTCGGAGACGAGGTGCCGGCCAGGTACGGCGGAGGGCCCGGCGGAGGGGGCCCGGGCGGCCGCGGCGGTAGCAGGCAAGGTGGACCCCACGGACACGGTCACGGTCACGGCCACGGGCACGGCCACGGCCATGGCCACGGTCCGCCCGGAGGCCCCGGGGCCCAGAGAATGTACAAGCAGTCTATGGCGCAGAGAGCCCGGACAATGGCCCTCTATAACCCCATCCCTGTGCGCCAGAACTGTTTCACTGTCAACCGGTCGCTGTTCATCTTCAGCGAGGATAACTTCGTGAGAAAATACGCCAAAAAGATCACCGAATGGCCATATCCTTTACCTGGCAGGGTGCAGTGGGTAGACGCTGGTTCCGTGGGCCTACAGGTAGGCCTGGTGTGCACCCAGCAGTTCAGATTGAACGCTTCTATTTTTCTCATTCCATGACCTGCAGGCTTTATATTAACGCCCTAATACCCAAAAAGAAAAAAAGAGGTGTAACAGGCAGATCCATCAATGCAGGTCCATTTGAGGTAAGCTGGTGACAGAGGCATTGCTTGACATGTAATTTATAGTTAATTAGGAGGAGGAGGAATGAAGCTGCGGCCGCTTTTACGAGGCTGTTGATCACCATCAGTCACATTTGTTAGTAATTTCATGTCACAGTGGCGTGGAACTTGCCTGATATACGTGTGTGGTGGTGAGTGTGGGGTGGAGGTGGTGGTGGTGGGGGGGTGTCTAGGGGGTGCAGCTGGTTGCTGATGTCAGCATGTGCAGTGTAGGCCCAACGCCTGGTGGAGAGAACCAGGAGAGGGGAGGTGGTGGGCAACCAAAAGAGATGAAAATAAGCAGTGTGTGTGTGTGTGTGTGTGTGTTTGCAGTGATGCACACACGTTTCCATATCAGCATGATGCAGGTGTCGTTCTAGATATGGCCTCTCTGTGTGTGTGTGTGTGTGTGTGTGTGTGTGTGTGTGTGTGTGTGCAGGCATGTAAGTGTGAATATAGCAGATATTAACTTTTTTTCTTCCCCCCATTCTGAGGCTTCTCTTAATCACACAAGATGCAGGTGTGTGACTGAATGAATGTGCCATCCTTTTTTTTTTTTTTCAAACTCTGTGTGTGTGTGTGTGTGTACGTGTGTGTGCGTGCAGTGCAGCCACCATGTGTGTTACATCTCCAGCAACCTTCTGCATTTTCATATCCCAGAAATCAGCACACGTTTGATGATCCCAGTGTTTTCATTTCCAGGGTTTGTCTGCGTGAATGCATGCAAATGTGGAAAGTGTTAATGACAAGAAGGGGGGAAATTGGAGTAATGATTATATTGATCGGCGCTGATGCTTGAGCCATGACATAACTACACACACTAATTGGGGGCCGTTCTCAGTGAAATGCAGGAGCTCCTTATAGTCGCTCTGACTCACGTCTATTCACCGCCTAAATGACAGACGTGTCGGGGAGAGAGAGCGTGCAGGGTATTTGATGTTGCATATTCATAGATTTGAAGGAAAAAAAAAAGGCATGAATAAGATAACACTTTGAGGCTTAAACACGCTGTGATGACTTACTGAGGCCATTAATTCATTTTTATTAGTAACACTTCTGCTTTTCCTAGTATGACAAGTTCTGTGAAAAAGGTTGTCATACATTAAATAAATCTTTTTTTTTTTCATTGGAGAATTAGTTTTTGCCTTTTTCCTCTTAGCATAAATGTCCATAGCCTGATGGAGGTGAGTTTAATGACCAACAAATAGGCTCAAGTGCCTTAAGAACATCTTGACATGTGTCACACTTGTAGTTTATAAAAAGAAATTTGTCACATTTTGTGCCTTTAATGGATAATGTAGCTGGAAGAAGACATGAAATGTGATGAATAGATGCAAAACCAACGACACCGAGGTTCGTGTTCAGAGCTTTGTCGCCTATAGGCTGCTATAGGACGCCTCTATCCTCAAGTTCTTTGTGCGTCATCTTGTATTTTCTTGATGATGGTGTTACATTTTGCATACCTTTCTGTTTGTTTTGTGTCTCTGCTGGTTGTTTTGCGACTCTTTGCGGCCATGTTTGCGCGTCTTTGTTGTCTTTATGCAGCGTCTCTGTTGCAGTTTTGCATCTTTTTGTGGCCATTCGTGTGCCTTTGTGGTTGATTTGCATATTTTTGCATCACTTTGTAGTCATTTCGTGTCTCTTGGCAGTCATTTTGAAGTAATACCGTGAGCCTTTGCTGTTATTTTGGGTCTCTTTAGTCCGCTGAATGACTTTCTGACAGGAAATGTTGAAAGTCTCTTAAACTAGAGGCTCCGGTCTAAGGGCCGGATCACTTTGGTCCCATGAGTCTTTGCCTGGTTGTCCCGTTCAGTAATCCATCTGTGGTACGCGTGTGATGTTCAGTGCTTGCTGAGACCATGTCAAGGTGTTCGTGTCAAGGTTTTCAATTTATCGGTCGTTTTCTAAAGCTGTGATTTGTGGTGATGTTGTTTATGGGGGTTGTAATAAATTGTGAGGTGCATCTACCCAGTATTGTGTCCTCATCCCCGGGGAATACAGGCATGTTATACTGCCTATTGCCTGTATATCATCTGTTATGGGCAACCATGTGGGTTCCAGATGACGCTCCTGAGTGGCCGTATAAGGAAAAACTAACCGGGTTAAGGTTGAGAAGACGGAACAGAATGGGTTTCATGATGGAGTGTTATTTCACAGACCCAATTTAGCAAAAGGTTCCATTAAAAACCAGAAATCACTCATTTGTTGTCCAAGATTCAGTGAGCAGATTTAATCTACCTGATTCACACTAAAAGCATTACGTCCTGCCAAATTACCGGATGTGCCGAAGCTCGAGCCAGTCGAGCCAGTCGTCACTTTGCAGATAGCGGCGTGGCGACAATGGCCGTATCAATCATGAGGTCATCTCAGGTGACTCCTGGGCCCACTGCGCCACTGTGGACCGCCAACGTGTCCACCTTCTTATCAGCTGATGTGCTCTCACACAGCTGCTTCGAACCAAACCACACCAAAACGCACGACACTGGACCGTCCTGGGGAGTGATATGGCTACTGATGGTGCATCTAGAACTTTCAAATGCACACTTTAGATAAAGAAATATAGACTGGAGCCAATAAAGGCGAGTTTCTAGTGATTATTATTTACTATCTGCAGTAAATCCCAATTAAATTTGTACTTGTGTGTCTATTTTATGACACTGTGCTCTGGATTGTCTCTTTAAACTTTGTTAAACTCGTCTCTAACTTACAACATTGCAAGAAAATAACCCACAGCAACAAAATTTGCATCAATTCTTCAGGATTTTGCAGCCGTGTGCATTTGAACCTCCATTTTTTCATCATTTCTCAGGCTCTCTGTCCCCAATTTTCAAAGATTTTGACCATTTAACGACCAGCATTGAAGTAAATATTGCTGCATAACACAGCAGCGTTCAGAACTATCAGCTGTGCCGTTCATTTCACATAAAGATCGGTAGTTGATTCATTAGAACCTGCGTCCAGCGTTTCCAGAAACGTGTTGATTTGTTAGATTCAACTGATGTTTCGCTGGATGGAGATCGAAGCTGCTTTTTTTTTTTTTTTTGGTCCGCCAGATGTGCGAGTCTCGTCGGATTCAACCACTCGGCAGAATTATGACCTGCAGCTTTATTTAGTTGTGAACTGACTGTGGACCCGTGGGAGTACCATATAAATAACTATTCTCTCACATCCACAATTAGATGCAGCAGGCCGATATTTGGTTGTTTAATTAGAATTGCAGAGTTCACTCTCATTACTGTGCCATTTATTTATAAAAAAAAAAACAAGCGGTAGACAAATGGGGCCTTGGTACGTACGATTAATGTCGGCGGTTATCTTTCGCGGGAAACGTAGCTTTAGTGCTAAACTTAGAGCTAAAGGAAAGATGCAATCAAATCTTTTTTGTTTGGAATTGGTGCACACATTAAAGATAATTTAACTAAAGCTTACACACCATGCAATAAACTTGATTAACAAATTTTGTCTTGTCTGATGAGAAGAAAAAAAAAAACAGACAAAAGATTCATTATTCACAAGCTGATATGTGACTAATTGGGATGCCATTTTATAGGTAAAGCAACTCAGTTCAACAGTGATTTAAAAGAAATTTAAAGAAATATTAACAGTCTGTGCAGCTCAATGTATGTTCACTTCACTTTTTAAAGTAAAAAAGTAAGTTAAGAGAGTTATTTCCTGCACCTAAAGTGTTTAAAATCTCCTTTATGTTACAGATAGTGGATGACTAATACTATCTATATTAGGAGTCACTGTGCTTCTTTCAGGTCTGATTCCAAGACCAGTGATCAGTTATCAAGAAGACCAATAACAGATATTTATAATCAGTTAATGTGTAAAAATCAAAACCTTAAAACTTTACGATAGTGTGAGCTCCGACCAACACTTTGTTGACATGTTTGTTTATGTTTTCTGTGTGATCGGACCTCAAGAGCACAAAGAGAGACGCACCTTCATCTGAGCCATTGTAGCGCATTTCTGTATAATTCTTTATCAAGATTCTGAAAAAAATGAGTCAAATGATGAGTATCTACAATCTGAATTCACGTCGGATCGCCTGAGAAGAAAACAGAGGTTTTGTTTTGGACTTGTAATTACTGCACAGATGGCGAATGTGCTGCTCGTGTCCTGATAATGTGCTCAGAAATAACATATAATGTTACATACGGGGGGGAAGTTGAAACTAAATGGGTCATCCTATAGGCCCTTAGAAACTAAATCCCTCTTTCCCTGCCGTACTGATCTTTGACCCGAGCTGCCTGTTTGACCTTGTCCAGCTCACGTCAGGCGTCGCTCACTCGTGTCTCCTGCTGATGCGCCCATCCACTGGTTTGCTTCTGTGTAAATATGTTTTGAGTGTCAGCAAATTCCTACTGTACACCTCTGTAGGACGCTAAATGTACAACCTGCAAGCATATGCGCACACACATGCAGGCCATATGGTGTCGTCTGCGTCATCAGCGTACTCTTAAGTGTTTTTTCCCCTGTTGTCGTAAATGGAGAGGAAGTCGATACGTGTTCTATCAATAGCAGCACTGAGCTCAATATGAAACACAACACAAGTGATGTGTGTGTTTTTAAAAATAACCACCCATTCAGAATACAAATAACTGGCAGTTTCCTGCATTTTCATCATTGCCAGAAAATCAGCAACAAGTATCGCCCGTGCGTCCAAAGCACAGAAACTTGTTTGGAGTATTGTGTAGACGACATGTTGTTGTCGGTCCTCTACATGCTGTGGCTTCATTTCTAGCTCCGCATATGATCCTGGAATCAATGAGAGCTCAGATGACCATTAAAGACTGGGTTAGCTGTTCCACTGAGCAGCCAGTCGGGATATCTTCTGCGGCTTGGAAATCTTAATTTGAGATACAAATTAAAACCGTAGAGATGCTGGACGATAGCAATGGAGCGACAGCAAACCGGAAAAGTGATACCTTAACGACAGGCATCCAGATCTGTGCACAAATTCAAGTTGATGTTCGTATCCTGACATGCTATCACCGATTTTTTTGGGGAAATTATGTTCCATGTAACCTCATCAAAATAGAACAGAAGCTTTAAACGACAGTTTTATTTCACATTTGATTGATTTATCGGTTCAGTATCGAATTAGGAACTGTGGTGTTCTTGTGAAACTGCAGAACATAAATGACATTTTAAATGTCACAATGGGCCAGATTTGCCGTTGCGTTAAGCACCATTTAAAGTGCTGCTGACGTATCCGAAGATGGAGTTAGATATAATTTTTACACCGGCTGACGTGTTTTTTTTTGCTGTAATGTCGTGTGACTGAGGCGTGCGAGTCCTGCCATGCAGATCGACCACATCTCTCACTTACTTTGCAGCCGTCAGGTGCCGAGGCGTGCGCGGCGGGAGGTGTCTGTTAAGTGATTATTAGAGGCAGACGGAGACACACCCAGGAGCAGAGAGCCAGAGAAAGACCGAGAGAGAGAGAGAGAGAGAGAGAGACCTGGGTGTTTTTGGGTGGATGTGGTAAGTCAGTGATCTACGTTCACTGCAGAATCTAAATTATTTATTGGCTGTTCTCCAGCTCGCTACTGTCAGCTGATAACTAAACAGACTTAACATCAGCTTAGTTTTGTGTGAGTGAGGGATTCGTGTTTTTGTTTTTTTTATCACGAGGCAGCCGTTCTTCTTTTCCTCTTTCCGTTCATTCGGAAAACATTCATGCACAAGCTGTTGTTCTCTTGTCTTCGGTCTGTCCAGGAGAGTTTGTCTTTCACATGAGGTCGGTCTCAGAATCACAGATGCTTGATGACACACGTTCACGTCGAGGTGTTTGGAAAGTTTACATCATCACCGGGGAACATTTATGCACAGCAGCACTGTTAACAAAAAGGAAATGCATTTGTTTTACAGATAAGGGGTTAATCTGTGTGTTATAATGTGTAAGGAGTTTTTTTTTTTTTTGTAGAGGCTAAAGGCTGCTTCTGCTTCTAATATGCAGCCGGAGCAGAGAGGCAGAACAGAGAGATGGACTGTGGAAAGACAGAAGCAGAGAAAAAGGAGAGGAGAGGGAAGGGGGGGGAAGTCAGTAAGACAGACATTATAGAGAGTGATAGGCTAATGAGAAACTATGGAGAGAGAGAGAGAATCAAACTGCCTGTCTGCATATAAATCATTTAACACAAAGTGGTGGAGAGACAAACACTCAGGGATGGCCGGCTTCACTGCAGCCTGGACGCAGACACACAAACCTGTTTTTGTCACTGAGATTCGCTTCTGTTTGTTTCTTTACAGCTCGATGCTTTACCTGAAATCTTCATCAAATCTTAACCAAAAACCACGTTTTTTTTGTCCCCATATATATAAATATATTTTTTTTTTCTTTCTGACTCTTGTCTTTGATTGATGGGAAGTGAAGTTTTGTCATCTCCTCTCACGTTACACTACCTGTACTCCTTTCTCTTCTGCTCAAATCCCATCCATCATCCTTTTCTTTCCGTTTCCGTCCTCTCCGCCGCCTCCTTCGCCCGCTCTCCCCTCCTGCGTCTTGTCTAATTGGCTTCTGCCATTTGCGATGCTAATTTAAAGCTTTTGTCTAAAGTTTTTTTGTTTTTTGGGAGGGGGGATATTTTGCAGAACATCCTGACAGATTAAGTCTTGCTCAGATTTGTCCATAATTGTTCGCGGTAACAAAACGCTGGTGTGTTGGCGTACTCCTGCTCTGTGTGTGTGTGTGTCTGTCCTGTGGGCTCAATCTGCCCACCTCCTCCCTTTGACGGTGTGGTAATAAATGTGTGAATTGATCCATATCCTGAGCCCCTTTGGGCAGATTCGACACCAGGAGTCTGCATGAGCACAAACACGCTCACAAACAAGCTTTTAAGAAACATTGTTGGTCTTTTTTTTTCTCCCACATTTGGACAAACGACATATTCTTTTTCTCATTATGTGCTGTAGTTTTCAAATATACAGCAAACTAGCATCTAAAATAGCACTTCATCATACGTCTTTGCTCATATTAAACAATCCTCCACTGATATCCACCAGCTGCACGGCGTTGTTTTACTTTTGTCGTGCCTTTTTGCTTGTGCGTTTCTCTGAAGTACATCTGTCAGACAGTGTTCCTGCTTAGAGAACACTGAGGTCATTCGAGGTAGTGAGGAAACTGCAATTTCTATCTTTTACCTCTCCGTCGTGTTTGTCTGTGCCGGTTTTTCTTTTGAGCAGAACATGGCAACCCCTCTGCATGCCGCGTTCGCATTCATTTGGATTATTTTGTCAAATGAGGAAGAACTAAAGAGAGTTTCTAGAGCGCTCGTGCATCATTGGCTTATCAAGTTCTCGTAGCTAACATGTTTCTTAAACGTGAATTGGAAGTGAGTGCGGAGGCCGGTGCAGACGGGTCACTAAGAGCAAACGAAAACGACATGCTACATTGTTTTCGGATTGTAAATTGACCCTCTAAAAAAAAATCTGATAAATGCATTGTGTTAGCTGTTTTTTGATATACCGCAGATGGGTGCCCTTGTAATATATACGGCAATTGAGCAATGGAAGCAAAATCGATACAGAAACACAGCGCTGTGTGGCAACTCGAGCGTGCGCCACGATAGAAATTTTTTGGTATCGCTAGCCGCTAGGAAAAAAAAAAAAAAAATCTGCGTCAGTCGAGTCTGTGCAGATTTCATTGCTCTGCGGCTAAATAATGGAGTCCACGATCTCGGAGTCTTTACGTCATTTCTTGCCCTGAGTTGATGCATTGCATGTGGTCAGAAATCAGAAACTTTTCCAGGGTAAATATTTACTCTTTCACACTTCAGGAATCATGCATTATGAAATGTAAGTGCAGCAAACACAGATTCTCATCTGAATTTACTCCTAAATCAGATCTATAGCGTATCTGTATGCACACCGAACACAGGCTTATTCTTTTTTTCTTTTCATCTCTCTCTCTCTCTCCTTTCCCCTCTGGATTTTTCTTCATTCCTCTTTCTCTTAGCTGTGCGTTCTGGCTCTGCTGAATAATTCAGTTTCAGGCGAGTTTGGGCGTGTGTGTGTGTGTGTGTGTTTGTGTTAGGTGTGTGTCTTTGTGTCTGTGAGTGTGTGTTAGGGTGCGGTGACGTTGGGCCGAGCTATTTTTGGGATTCGGATACGTGGAGAGAGAGAGAAATAGAGAGAGAGGGAGAAGAGGGAGTCTGTGATGGATTGATTTTTTTTCATGGCCATGTTTTTTCGGTCACGTGTTGCGGCTGTTACTAGACAAACCCTGCTGGAAACCTGCGCTCTACCTGCAGGGCGAGCTGGCACACACTCACACAAGCGCACACGTTGGCAGCGAAAAGCAAAAAAAGAAAAAGAAAAAATCAGCAACTACTGTCAGGTACACGAGCACGCTCTCGTATTAACACGGCGCCTGCCTCCCTGAACATGCAGCTAATGTAAGAGAAAAAAGAAATGTCACATGATATTCTACATGCAGCGCACAAACGCCGCCGTCAGCATCTTGCACAAAGTGACAACTCGGCTTTGTGTGGGTGACGAGGGAGAGGCGGCGGCGGGGAGGGCGGGGGGAAGATGGAGATGCAGCATATGGAATAAACAGGGAGGAGGAAGAAGAGTGGGCGACTGTAAGACCTGTGCAAACTGACTGATGTTAAGTGAGACTAAGAGAGGCCAAGCAGGGCTAAGCAGGCCTCTGGGTGCTCGCGTGCCGTCAAAGCAGGATAAATGTAAAATCATTAGAATTTGCTTTTTGGTTGTACTACTTAGGAAATGTGTTTAGTTTGAGCTTCATGTCAGATTTCATCAAAGTCTTGCTTTTGGTCGCAACTCCTGAGCGGAATGAGTCTGCTTTTGCTTCAGAGGAGCATCGTCCCACGTGGCGGTGCTGCTCGACGGAGGCCATTTTCTTCCCGAGGAGTGCTGAGTGTGCTGTAGGGAGGCACAAAGTGAACGTGTGCTCGTTCTGCGACGACACACAAAACTGTACGGTGGAACTTGATTTTAGATTTTCATCCATCTTTCGGCTTAAAAAATGAAATCAGGCGCCGCTGTAGCTCACCTGGTTGAGCTGGCGTCCCGTGTTTCTACAGCCCCCGACGCAGCGGTCATGGGTTCGAGTCCCACTCATGACCCTTTTCCTGCAAGTCCTTCCCCCATTCTTCCTTTCCTGTCTCTCTCTCTGTCCTATCTGCCAAAAAATATGTTTAAAAGAAAATTGAAATCACTTAAAACGAGATCGCTGGCTAAATGTGAGGCGGTATTTAAAGAGAAAGTTTGACTGCAGCTCATGAGACTCCATTCAAATCGGGTAATACAGGAATAATACGGAGCGCTCGGCCCTTATCTCTGCGGCTGCCGATTATCAAAATAATTACATCGGTTTCAACCACACCGCTTAATTCCGTTCATTTGATCGAATCAGCGCTTCTGAGGGAAAAAGTGACAAGAAAGTGAAGTAATCATTGGAGCTGTTCTGCCACTGCTGCATAATGTAACAGGACACAGAGAGAGAGAGGGAGAGAGAGGGTGAGGCAGGCAGGGAGGGATATAAATAAACTGACAGCGAAAAAGGGGAGACTGCTAAGTTATGAGTTCAACTTCTTCCTATTTTCTTCCCTTTTGTCTTCTTGAAAATAACACAAATCCTTTCCTGAGGTGCTTTTTTTTTCTCAGAATGGATCCTCGCAGCACAAGAAAAAAAAAAATCTTACCTATAAGGCTCCTTCGCACAAATGGAGATAGATAGAGGGGGAAGATTGATCATCCTATAGCAAGGTGATTATCGCGTCCTTGTTCTTTTGGCTCCGATATGTTTTACGTAAACCTGAAATACGCCAAAAATCCGTCGCTGCAAAGTTTACTTTGTAATATATGGATGGTGGTAATGAAATTTGGACTAATGCTGAGCCAATTCTTTTCTCTCTCTCTCGCGCTCTCTTCCCAGAATTAAATTGAGTAGATTGGGGATGTCAGAGTGGGGAACAAAAGGCCCATGTCATGCTTTTTAATAGGGAGGCAGCTGGTGGTGAAGTGTATGTGCGCACGGTGCATGTACGATGCAGCGGAGGTGAAAGTGGCGCTCTGCTGCTGTATATTTGCGTCTGCATGTGCGTTTTGTTTCGTGTTATTTAAAGATATCTGCTCACTCGAAGGCGATCTTCCATACGTGCACACTGCATGTGTGATATATGCGGCCTCCCACCCACTCCCTTCCTCCCCCCATACGTGTGTGAGTTCTGCCACTAACCTACTTTCGACAGAACGTTCATGCCGCTCAGGAGGAGAAAATACTGCAACACTCTCACACCCCCTTTTGTCATTCTCCCGCTTTTCCTCCTCATTCAGCACTCCTGCGCTCTTCGTCTCTGCCCTTCTCTCTTCCCCATTGTTGTTTCCCTCCTTCCCTCCCTCCCTCCCGCTCCGTCCTCCCTCCTCCTCCCCCTTTTATTCCTCACCACTCACTCTTTTCAATCATGTCTGTGCCCACAGGACAGTTTCTTTCTTTCTCCATTTCCTACTCCTCTGCTCTCTCTTTCATTTTAACCCTCCGTGTATTTTCCTCCTGTCCAACCTTTTTTTTTTTTTTTATTCATTTCCTCTCTTACTGTCTGTGTTGTTTGCTGATGCGGCATCTCTCTCTCTCTCTCTCTCTCTCATTCGATATTGAATGGAGATGGCATGGCGGAGATAGGGATGATTGATGGACGGGCTCTGTTGAGAGGAAGGTGGACGGAGGGGAGATGCATGAATGCAGGAGGAGGAAAAATTGAGAAGAATGAAAGTGAGGATCTAGAGGGGAGAAGGGGAGGAGGCTTAGAAATATATCAGCAAGACACAGGCGAGGGCTTTAGCGAGGAGGTAGGAGAGGGAGCGAAACGTAAAGACTGTACAGAGCAGTGATGGACAAGGTTACCAAGAGGCCAGCCAATGTGCATGTATGTGTGGGTTTGCCTGCGTCATTTGGCTCCTGCGGTGTACTTTGAGGGCCTCGCTTGCCTTTTGTTGGCGAGACACCTCAGTCTACGACCTACTACTGTCCCCATTATGGAGCGTAAACACACCTGGACAGGCGATATAAAACAGAGCAAGCAAAAAGGAGAGACGAAAAGGGTGGGAGAGCAGAGATTTTTTTTCCCCCCTTGAAGTTGCTATATATAGTGATTTAGGAAGCAGGAAGAGGGGATTTTTATAATTGAAGGTTTAAGGCACAGTGTGAGTCATTTGTTTGCCTGCTGAATACGTGAGCATGGTGAGGGGAGGGGGGGCAACTTTAAGGATCCCGCTGAATATTTCACATACGGGCACCTCGAAGCACAGTGCCGGCACAAAATGTTCCAAATGATCACCGTATACTCGCCGAGCAGCGTCATGAGCGGCGTTACTTATGCATGGCGTACGGACACGCTCGTCCCTTTTGTTTCTATATCCCCTCCTTCTCCCTTCCCTGGCGGCTGCACCCTGCCCTCTCGCAGCCCCGACACACGTGCACCACGCGCCAGGTCCGTGCACGCACATAGCCGAGGGGCAGGGAGGCTAATTGAGTGGCGCTCTGGGTGTTCTGGGAATGTGTTTCCTGTGAAGAGTGGTCAAACGCATGATCGCAAACACTCGGCGGTGTTTCAGCTTCACCTTCATCATGACTGGAGAAAACACACGCCGGCATGTTTCACACATGTGCCATGTATGTCTCTATAAATAGCTTTTTTTTTGTCTCCTTACCATTCAATCCCCCCTCCTCCTCCTCCTCCTCCTCCTCCTCCTGGGATTAACTCCCAAAGGAGGCAAGCAAGTAGGAGAAAGGTGAAGAAGGATAGAAGGGTGAAAGAGAGGTGTTGCTATACAGACGTAATTCCTCTTCCTGTCCTCATCCTTTCTTCTTCCTTTCCTTCCTTCCTCTCCCCATCACTCAGTCTCTCTCCACTTGCTCTCCTCCTTCAACTGTTTATCTTGCGACCTTAACGAGACGGTGGGGGGGGGGGACTGATTTAAGAAGACACATTAAGACGTACATCCCCTGTTTCTTCCTCCTCCTCCTCCTTCTCTCTCCTCGTGTTAGAGGCACACCGAGCCAAACGGTGATGTCACCGCAGATCTCGCTCGGCGTCCGGGCGCGCTATCACACTCTAACACTTTAATATAGCCCGTGTCTGTTCGAGTGTTTGTTTGTTTTGTTCGACTGCGTGGGCGGTGTGTTGCCAGAAAATACACTTAGCAGAACATATTTAACTGACTCATAATGATGGCTTGTGGGTGTGTGTGTGTGTGTGTCGGTGTGTATTTGTGCGGCCGCCGTGGCAGCGAGGAGGCCAGACGTCGGTTCATTTGAGCCATAGGCCTCCTCCGTCTGACTCACTCGGTGCGTTCAATTGCACCCATTTGACCTCCCTTTTGACCTTTGACATAAGAGCAGGGATATTATCGTCACTGTCGCCGTGAGTCGGACTCGTCACGCCGCCACAAATGTGCAAGTAAACATACAGACAAGTAGCCCTCTGATTTTAAATGCATCATTAACTCCTCACTGTGGAGGTTGTTCGTATACAGACGTTACATATGTCTTGATTTTTATCTCCCATGAACAACTTTTTTGTGAGAGCGTTGTTGTAAAGTTGAAGTGTTTTTATGTGAGCTTTTAGCCATCTGGCCCATCTCCACAATACAAATCTAATTTGCGCCGACGCGGAGTTACGGTTGGTAATAATGATTTATGTGCATGCTAAATTAAAAACTGCCAGTGGAAAGTAATATTGATAATGTACAAATGCAGCGGACGTGTTTGCTTTAATCAATCGCCAAGTGTGGGTGTAGAACAAACGTAATGTGAACTTCTCGTTGTAACGGTGAGACACAATGCACCGTAGGAAAAAAAACCAATGTCAAGCTTTTTTTTTTTTAATGTTGTAGATTTTATTTTGGGTTGAAACTGATTTAGCTTGGTTCCTTGACTGACCTCCTTCACTCCATTTGAGTGGATGATTCTCGCCACCATCATCGCCAACTGCATCGTCTTGGCTCTGGAGCAACACTTGCCTGACGGGGACAAGACGCCGCTGTCTGAACGCCTGGTAAGTTGAACAGACAACAGTCCCGTTAATCAGGTTTTACACGTGTGTGCCGCACATAAACATGATTAAATCCAGGTTGTGCCTCTGTGTTGACGTACAGCTTGTGAAGAACACGTTAGCGCAGCAGAAAATGTAAATCTGCAGAAATGAGACACATTCAAGCTCGCGACACATTTATGAAAACGATTCTCCTGGAAACATCTATCTACTGACTAACTTTCTGTTTTTCCAACCCTTCTTCTTTCTCCTCCTCCGTCTTCCTCTGCTTGTTCTCGCTCTTCAGGACGACACAGAGCCGTACTTCATTGGGATCTTCTGTTTCGAGTCTGGAATAAAGATCCTGGCACTTGGCTTCGCCTTCCACAAGAACTCCTACTTGAGAAACGGATGGAACGTCATGGACTTTGTGGTGGTGCTCACAGGGTAAGTGGCAAGAAAAATGAACACATGCAAGGTCAGAGTGTCCATCTGACTACGGCCGGACAGAACAAATGGTTCGACGATAGTTTGCTAAAGTCTCTCCTGTGCTTCGGTGTGTGTGTGTGTGTGTGTCCTCTACATGTGTGAGTGTCCTTTCCCTGCTCCTTTGCCCTAATGAATGGCCCCATTCTGAGCAAGGCAGCAGTCAGATCACAGAGCAGAACCGCAGGCAGCCAGCAGCCCGGGTAGTGAACAAATGTCACCACGATATATACAGAGAAAGAAGGGTTGGGGGGCACAGAGGGAGCAGACACTGGAGCGAAGGCAAGAAGAGAGGCTGTAGGAAACATGTGCAGGTGTCGCTAGCTAAGTCGAGACAGACCGGCATGAAAAGAGAGTTTATAAGAGTGCAGAACAGAGACCATATGTAAAGGCCCAGGCTGGATTTGAATGCAATGTTTAAACAGTTTCCTTTAGATCAGAGGTGTTGAACTCCGGTCCTCGAGGGCCGCAATCCTGCATGTTTTAGATGTGTCCTTCTTCCAACACACCTGATTCACATGATCAGGATCGTTATCAGACTTCTGCAGAGCTTGATGATGAGCTGATCATTTGAATCAGGTGTGTTAGAAGAAGGACACATCTAAAACATGCAGGATTGCGGTCCTCGAGGACCGCAGTTCGACACCCCTGCTTTAGATGGAGAGGGGAAGGCTGGTGTAATCACCTCTGACGAAGGTGATAATGAGGGCAAAGGGAAGAAATGTGACGCAACCCGAGGCCAGAAGCGGTGTTAACAAGGGCGAGTTAGCATCATAGCGTCACCGTCGCCGTCACTGATAGATCGTAGAAAACCACAGAAATTAAAAACGGAGATTGGCAGAAGTGAAAAGAGGAGCAGAATGATTGTGCACACACATGCAAATGGCTTCACGATTTATATTCAGCGATGCACTGATTTGTCTGAGCCACGTTCTGTTTTCCCAACATATTCATCTGTTGATCCATCCATCAAACCCGCTGTCAAATATCGTCCGTCCTTTCATACGTATTTTTTTTTCCTCCAAAGCGTCCTTGATGTGTTTACAGCTGTCACACGGCGATTGCCAGCCTGTGTTTGAAGATCGAGATGTGTGATGGGTTAAGTGTGTGTTAAACGCTTGTGAGCGTCCAACCCAGTGTCGCTTCGTCACGACATTTTAATGCACTGGCTGCCCATCGTGCCTCGTTTTTCAACATGAAAGTAGTGAGATAGGCTTCATTAGAGTCCCTAAATGTCAGAAATAGACACAATGCTGGTGTCGTCACAAATCTTACAGTCGATGTGTTGAGGTGCCGCTGTGCTAACAGTGAAGTAAACAGTTAAAGCAGTTTGGGTTTTATGAATGAGCTTAAACAAAAAAAAAACAAGTAACACAAAAATCTTAAACAGTATGTTAACATAAAACTGGTTGAGGGTTTTTTTGTTTTTCAGTTAAAAAATTCAATAATTATTGGTAATTTTTCCAATGACCTCTTTTAATAAAAGTCAGGAGAAAAGGGGTTATTTTGAATTTAACCACCTGACTTTCAATTTGACCAATTGAGCCAATTATCAAGGTGCGCAGGTAATAATTTTAATGCTATCACAGTAATGAAAAACACATTAAAAATAGGGATGAACTAATTAGTTCGCCTTCCTACATATAAAATAAAGAAACCAAGTTAAGTCTGGAGTCTCACAGACGGTTACCGGGGCGGAGCTGCTGCATGTCGTTAAGGTTCAGAGCAGCTGGTTTCAACCAGGTATCACCACAAAGAAGCTTCAT
>NW_007578780.1:231111-263789 GCF_000690725.1 Stegastes partitus
TATCCGACATAGAAGAAGGTTTTACATTTAGTGTCGGATTATCGAGTCACGACTGTATGCGTATTCTGATTTGGAGTTCTCGTGTTCGATATGTACTGATAAAGTGTTTACTGCCTCTATGACAGACTAACATTTTATTGTCTAGGCCAAAGTAAACAACAATAAAAAAAAAAAAAAAAAACATAGGACCCCACTTAGGATACGAATCATGTTTTCATATGTGAAAGGTTTGAGTCTGAATAATGCCGTCACTGTCTGATTCCAAAGGCCCACCAACCCTACTTATTGAAAAAAATCGTACGAAGGGGGCACCAGTGTGTCTAGAATCGATGTCAAGGGTTTAAAACCAAGTGTCCTCATGTGAGGAGTTGTTGGACGCCTTGTTGTCAACATCAGAATTGCCTGATGCACTGAAGTGAGCTGCCACAACACACATTAAGATTGCTGCATTGCTCAAAATTTAGTCTTTGATGCCTGTTTGAAATTTCAATTAAATTTATTTCAGTTTTATTTGTATAGCTGCAGATTATCCACGAGTTTTTTATTTGTCACACGCTCATACGGTTTGCGCAGTGAAATGCAAATGAAAGGCTGCGCAGTAGCAATAAGAGCAGTGGAGAAAGGACGAATCTTTAGAAAAACAGAGAAAATTAGAAAATAAATAATGAGGTAGAGATCTTAAACTGAAATGCTGTGTAAAGTGAAAACCCAACACATTCAACAGCAGTGATACCTTTGAGCTAGCGCTTGGCAGCAGTGGGCGGACCTCGGCTAGAACCAGGCTCAGGGAGGGCGGCCATCTGCCTCCACCGGTCGGGCTGAGGTTAAAGGGGAGAGAGGGAACAGGAAATGGCACACAGAAAACAGACAAACAATGCGTGAGAGGACAGAAAGCAGCTGGGAGGTCAGTAGCTGCAGCTAGCTGCACAGCAGAGGACGACGCACAAAATATGGGAAGACACAATGCAGTGTTTTACTGGGAGGAACACTGTGTCATTAAATCATGTAGTAAAATTTTACTATGAGCTCTAATGTGGGAGTAGTGGCACAGATTGTTGTGTTGAGGTCATTGCATGTTTCCGTCCATGCATGTGGTGATTTGGAGAGCGCCACGGGTTACATAAACCCGGCACATCTTTGCTGACGAAGCACCGGCAAAACTAGTCATTGCCCCCTTCTGCCCACCTTTTTTTAATCTCTCTCTCTCTCTCACACACACACACACACACACACACACACACATGCACTGAATGAACACTCAGTCTGGCAGTACGTCCTTATGCTTTAATAAGAGCAATCATGAAGCCAAGCTCCTCTCAGCGTGGCACAACACAGCGACTGTAAGAGAGAAGAGAGGTGAGAAGACAAGTGTCAGCGAGACAGCAGGAAGCAGCGAGATGCAGGGAGGAGGAAGGAGAGGTTGAGCAGAAGGAAGCCAGACTGTCCTTAAAACTTCCACTCTCAAATATATTTTTAAAAAAATAAAAATTAAATCTCCTCGCCTTCTTTAACTCTTCGCTGATCTCGCTGTTGCACCAAAGAGGTCTGCTTGTAGCGAGCTGTGTGGTTGCCTCCATGGCTAAAAGGCTAGCAGCTAAAATAAAACGGGTTGTGTTATTAATAGATTGACAAGTGCATCAAAAGCAGCTTTACAAAAAAAAATAAAAAAATTATCGTAGCTGTATGGTGCAAGAAGTGACACATCACTCAGGCATCCATGAGCAGCGAGTGGAAACGACAACGTGTGAGAGTCGACACGTCATGAGGCGCTGGTTTGCAGGTGTGAAGGAAGGAAAGTGGGAAAAAAAAAAAAAGAGAAAGGAATGAACATCCTACAAATACAGAGACGAACGAATAAATACAGCACAAATTCAAAGGTTTTTTTTTTCTCTCTATGACAAAACGCGTCTTTTCCTTCGATTGCCATTTTGCACAACGAGTGAATCTGCTGCAGCACACATACTGTACATTCCCATGATACGCTACGGACGCTAATCAATACATTTCACCCTCGGATGCGCGCCGGACTGGACACACTCGCTCTTTGTTGTGCTGTCTGTGAATGGCGGTTGTATGTGTGTGTGTGTGTGTGCAGCTCTTTGAAGATGAAAGCCTACTTGGCCTTTCTGCCCACCTCTGGCGCAAACCTTTGATAACACGCTGACCGGTGCACGAGCGCGACACGCAACAGACACGCACAGACAGACATTTCCACTTCAAACATTCCTTTCTCTTTCCTCCTCAGCCCGTCGCGCACTCGCTCTGCTTCAAACGCGCACAAAGACAAACGCACAAATGGCACTTAAACATGTCCGAATGGATTAGCTATTCACTCTACAACCTTGTTGGGTGTCATTTGATTTGTGTGCACCCGTGTGTGTGTGTTGACCTATCTGTTGTAGTAAATTGCCAGAGTGGTTTGGCACTGGGAATAAGCTAGTTGTTTTTTATACCCCGCTATTGATTATTAGTCCAATTACCCTTAGTTTACAGCCATTCCTGCCTCGCATCCTCCCTTCTTCTGTCTCGCCCTCCTGTTCCCTTTCCTCAGGTTCTTCTGAATAAAATGCAAAAAGAACTCCTTTGAGTGAGTTTAACATATTCCATTTTAAACATGCAAAATTTTACATTAAACAGAATTTGCTAATTAGTATTATTAGGAAGGATGGCATTATTTTTTTTATTTTTTTTTAGCTGGCAATAAGTAAAGTATAATGAAATCCTGCCATCAGCTAAACTCATCTATTAATTTGGAGCCAATTCTAGCCACACGGTAAAAGATCTGCCGTATATAGGTCACTAGTCAATCCCACATAAAGAGAGGCTCCTCTTCAAGCTCGTATGCACACCTATAGGCGATTTAAACCCTAAACCCCATATGTCTGGACTGTGGAGAGCAGCTGAATCACCTGGGCTCCACGGGCCCAGCTGGTCAGCAGCTTCAGATCCAGAGCCTCCTCGCTGTGAGGTGACCGCGCTGGCCGCCGCATCGCTGCGCCGCCCTCAAGGAGTACGTTTCCCAGTTTAAAATACGTTTCAAGGTTACTGTGAAAAACCCTCGCAATTCCCTGCAGCTTCAACATTCGGATGATTAAATACTGCTTAGGCCCGTCTTGAGGTGGCACCGTCAGTTCTGTCTGAATTTACGCTTGTTGGGTTTCTGATGGGAGACGAAACTAAAAGGAAAACCCAACATGAGCTGTCTTGGTGAGGTTTCAGCCACCAGAACAGCTTTAATGCACCTTGGCGTTGATTCTACAAGTCTGTGTAACCTTAATGGAAGGATTTAAGGAGGCAAGTGGACCCGAACTAGTCCAACAAACTACCTACCACAATGGATCCCCTCGCTGGAGGTGATTTTCCTTTAATTTGTCACCTGTGCTTTTCCCCACTAAATTACAATTTATTGAATATAATGTCATTAGAGAGGATGAAATGACGTTAACAATCTTTTCCTGCTAAGGGAAGGTGTAATAATAATAATAATAACATGAGAGGACATTTAAGATGCAATCGATGTGAAACAGTTGAATTATGGTCGCAGAAGCAAGCAAGGAGAGATAAGTTCGGAAAAAGAGATGAAGCGGTTTAGTCCACGATGTGGACGCAGATAATTAGCCTTCGTTCAGCTGAAGTCAGCAGGAAAGCAGACGGAGAGAAAATACTGTTTGTATAATGTGTTGGATTCCCATGAGAAGTGGACAGCGGGGAGGTTGTGTAACAGCAACACTGCTTCATGTGAGCCTCCTTAATCATGTGTGTTCTTCCTCCTCAAGCGCAGGTGTGTGTGCGCTTACCTGCGCATGAGACACATTACAGTAGAGCACACAGCATCTCTGTCCCTGACAAATTGTTTTCCAGTCGGTTATTTCCTCATGACCCACTTCCAGTGTGCACCCTTGAATAAAATTATTTTCGCTCAATATGTTTCCGACCTTTTGGTGCAGATGTGTGCCATTTGTGTGCTCGTCAAACGTTTACATTAAATAGAGAAATGAGGAGGTGGGTGGGGGGGGGGAGAAAAAAAACAACAAAAACAACAAAACAATCAATCTGGCTCCTCCCTTGGCCCTGTTACCAAGGTGATACAGAGATTCTATCAATGAGCCAAGGTCCCTGTTGCCATGGAAACACTTATGAATGAGAAAGGGCCCAGTAACCGTGGAGACGGTGTGAATGAGGAACTGCCTCATCGGTCTGACACTGTTTGTGACGGCGGATGCTGTTTTCGAAACTGAATTCTTTATCGCTTCGCCGTCATCGTTATGACCACCGTCGTTATTGTCATCATCATCATCATCATCATCATCATCATCGTCGGTGATCTGACTGTAATTGCGGCGACGTCACATGAATAGATGAGATGCATTAATGTGTAATTGCAGGATTTTACCCGGACAGTGTCTGTATTGTACCCCCAATAATGCAGACGCAGGCGTAGCCATTTATCACTGTAGCTGGAGACAGGTGTGTGTTCGTGTGTGTGCGCTTGTGTTACATCAGTACACAGTCAGTGGGCTTTTTTTTCGGTCTGTATTTCCCGGCAGATGTGCAGGTTGTTCCTTTCACAAACCCATGCCCACGCACCTTGATTTAGAGTTTAAATATGATGCTTTAGTCTTAATACTGTAGGTTCCTACATTTCACAACATGGATTTTATAAAGCCAGCTACCAATCAGCTTCTTTATTACTTCATCTTTTCTAGTTTTCCTCTTTATTTCGGTCATTTCCTGCTCCCTGTAGAGTACCTATTGCATTTCTCTACTACCTGCTTCGTGGGTCATGCGGTGACCTCCCAGCTCTCCACAGTGTCGTCCAGCTATTAAGAGCAGCACCATTCATTTATTTAAATACGACTGTTGTCGTCTTGCAACATGAGATCCAGCATAGAAAGACAAAAAGCTAATTCTGTGTAGCATCACAGTCAAAATCATTCACAGTAATGTTAGTGGATGTGATTCATTGAGTTGTTTCCAAGTGGTAACTGCTGGGAAAAATAATCTAATTATCAAATATTAACATGCAGTGTGTCTTTTGTTTTTGCCACCAAACAGCCTGCGAACAGGGAATTAGTTTGATCTTTTTACTTTCAGTGTCTATAATATCATACTGTAAGATCTTGACCTTATTATGTGAAACGCCCTGAGATGACTTGTGTCGTAAATCGGTACCATATCAATGAAACTGAATTGAATTAAAATAGATTAAATTTGCAACATATGTTCAAAGACATGATCTCTGAAAATTTCATGACAAAGTAGGAAAAGAGAACCCGCTTTGCTTTGGTTCTGGCATGTTTCAGACATTTTTAGTTTGTATTTCTTCAGTGGAGCCTTGCTGAGTGTCTTTGAATGACCTGAGGAGTGAAGTACGGAGCAAGTAGTAAAGGTTTCTCTGTGTTTGTTGGCTCAACAAGACCCAATACTATCAACTCTTTATTCTTCAGATGCTTCCGTAAATCATTTAACTCCTCTTCCGAGCAAAAAGTACCGATTGTTTGCCACCTACTTCAGTCAGGAGTAATAAGTTCTTATAATTTGGAGCTATGAAGAGTAGTTAAATGCACTGTTCCTGGATATAAGGC
Source organism: Stegastes partitus (assembly GCF_000690725.1). Taxonomy (NCBI): domain Eukaryota; kingdom Metazoa; phylum Chordata; class Actinopteri; family Pomacentridae; genus Stegastes; species Stegastes partitus. The sequence goes on from NW_007578780.1 coordinate 236,697, forward strand.
GAGAGGGGGAAGCTGGTAGAAGGTTGTTAATCGTCTCTCAATGCAGCTGCTTATTTTATTAACAGCTGCACATTAGAGCTCTGCAACTTTAAACTTCTAAACATGATACTCGTGAAGTCCATTTAGGTCCCACACTGCCCCATAATCATCCCATAATATGTGGAAATTAGTTTTTGAACGAGTCAAAGTGAAATTAATGTGATTATTGATTGAATATCCTCTGTGATAAATGCCAATAGACTAATCAATTTGCAGCACCAGCAGTGTAAACAGACTTGGCAGCAAATCGAGCGTAGAAATATATATTTTTTTGCATCATCAGCTTCGGTTGCAGGTGGCATCAGGAAAAGAAGTGGTGAAAGGGCGGCGCTTCTTGTTTCGTCTCGAAGCTCCAGCTCCAGCTGTGCAGCATCGGTTACCATGGTGACGTAGCAGGTTAACAGAGAGCCACCTTCATGACATTGAAAACTCTGGCTTCAGGCTCAGCGTACCTCGCTGCCATTAATCTTGCCTGGCTGTACACCCCTCTGGCAAGGGTTTGTGGTGTTTGCTCGCAGATGACAAACAAACAAAATGAGGATCCGCCTTTAAAAGCACCTCCACGGCGACAGAACTTAGCGATCCTCCTCATCTAAACGACACCGTTTTGTCATTGGAATTCAAGTCAGTTGATTTGCTTTGTGACAAGCAGTTTTTGTTGGTTTGTTAAGTAGAAAGTGTTTCCATTTCTGGCTTTAATTAATATCAATCCCAGTAATACCTCTGGATAATTTCTGTTCTTTGTTTTTTTTTTTTCTTTTTCTTTGCAAATGTCACCATAAGATACTGTGAGAGATGCAGCCGAAGTACATTAATGCCTCAGGAACCTCTCGGTTACAAGTCGGCCTCTGATGAGGCATTTGATATCACACAATGTCATTACAAGGACCTGCGCTAGCGATGGAGCACCCACCACTGGAGGGGGGCTTCCTGGTAACACGACACCGAATTCAAAACCACAACTAAGTATACCTTCACCCGTAGACCCTGAGTCAGTTTTATCCTTCTATCTGAGCGTGCAGGATTCCAAGCAAAAGCAGGCGGACTTCAAACCTGTGATTAAGGCTCTGCTGTGTCACTGGGCCTCTTAGTGGAATAGAGGAAAGTAGAAATGTGTCAGAGACGCCGAATGAGAGAGGGAGAGGAAGGGATGAGAGAGAGAGAGAGAGGAAGGGATGAGAGAGAGAGAGAGAGAAGTGGGAAGTAGGATGATTCACAGTGTGCGTCAGACGAAGGGACTGACTGGAAGTCTGGCGGCGCAAGGGAACATCTTAACCCTCTAAAGCACACACACACACACACACACACACACACACACACACGCATGCTGTTTACAATTTCTTATTCGGATGATGAGTGGCGGTACAGGTGCCGCGGCACAAACCGCAATGTGTTTACGCTGCACTCTGAGGACCGGTTGAAGATTTTAAATGCGCCGAGAATAAGAATAGGCAGAAACCAGCGAGTCAGCATCTCTCTCTCAGCCATCTGCCAGTGCCCCCTCGCTCCCTTTGTCTTTCACTCTGTCTCTAGATGCCACCAACTTTATCTCTCCTCCCCCTTTGTCCTCCCATCTCTCCATCTTCTTCCATTTTTTTTTTGTTTTTCATTTCACAGTGCCTCTCTCATCCCTCCCTTTCGGCCCATCCCCTCCTTCACCCTGATACACTCCTCCGTCCTACTTCACTTGTCAGCTGTATTGATCAGCTCGGCTTTTACAGGATTTACATACAGTGCTCACCCAGTTGTTTGTAATGACCTGGCTTGGGTTTTTTTTTGTGTGTGTGTGTGTATCTGACAGAAAGCAAGCGAGAAACGGGGAGGCTGACTGACAGTGACAAGCCTGACTCGCTTAAATATTGATTCTCTGCGCTCACTTCTGTGCATTTGTCTTTCCCCCTTTAGGATTCTGTCCACTGTGGGCTCAGATTTCGACTTGCGGACCCTCAGGGCTGTACGAGTTTTAAGGCCTCTCAAACTGGTGTCCGGTATTCCCAGTAAGTCACTCACACACAAAAAGATTTTTGCTAATCTCTCACCTTTGTATTAGAGAGTAGAAATAGCACGAAGAAGCAATCTGCGTGAAGCTTTTGTGCGTCTTTTGCGCACGATGCACCAACAAAAGCGACTCCTCTGTGCCCACAATGCTCATTTTTTAAATGTTATAGTGGCAGTAGTGTTCCAGCACCACTGCCACCGCAGGGTTATTAATAGCCTGTTCTCTACTACAGGTCTGAATAGGCAAACCAGGGCTTACTCATCATGAAAGTCACTTAAAAACCAAATTAGAGCATCGTGCCGGTGTGTGATGTGCAGCTGAAAAGAGCGACCAGTTTCCACCAACAGTTATTGAAAAAGAAATAATTAAAAGTAGTTATTTATGTCGCCGTAACTGAATTGTGTTTGAATCACATACATTCACAGGGTGCAGCAGCTTGGTTGGCATCAGTAAGTGAGGAGATTACATGACAAAAGCTTCAAAAAGTAAACAAAAATCACGAAATGACACCAAATGCCTTCATGTGTCATCAAATCAGTCCTCAACTGGTTGTCTTGTGTGGAAAAAATGACCAGTTGTGGACGATGTAAAGGGATTTCTTCCTAAATTGGTAACTAATAAGATAAATTTTTTAGCATCCTGTGATTCTTATTGTAACAAAAAATACATTTAAATTAAAGGATGATGCCAAAAAATGTGTCCTTCAGGCTTACAGGTGGTGCTCAAATCCATCATGAAGGCCATGATTCCCCTGCTGCAAATTGGCCTCCTGCTTTTCTTTGCCATCCTCATGTTCGCCATCATCGGCCTGGAGTTCTACATGGGCAAGTTCCACACGACCTGCTTCGACAATCACACAGGTAACGCAGTCTGTGTGTGTGTGTCTGTGTATGTGTGTGTTTGCCAAGAGTGAAGTCAGGATTCATTTGCTAGCTGTTTGCCCCAGAGACGCCTGCACCTGTTCCTGCTGAGGTAGACTTTAAATAGTTGCAGCGCTAAAATTAGAAATGCAATGTAGTCCATCTAAATAGCATGCTTGGCGTCGAACTGTGTGTAGTGCTTTGTTTTGTGATGGTAATGGCGATGATGTAGCCTCGTTTGGTGCGTTTACCCTGAAAGGACTCTAGAGATCAGAAATAACATTTAATCTGCGACATATTCGCATCTACCTGCATTCTGTTTGTTCAGGTGAGATCCGGGAAGAGTTTCCATGCGGGACCGAGCTGCCGTCGCGGCTGTGTCCGGAAGGCACCACCTGCAGACAGTACTGGCTGGGACCAAACTACGGCATCACCCAGTTCGACAACATCCTGTTCGCTATTCTCACCGTCTTCCAGTGTATCACCATGGAGGGCTGGACTGAGCTGCTCTACTGGGTACCGCCCAACACGCCTGCATGTTCACTGACCAGTTTATGAGAAACTTATGCGTGTGGAGGCCGATGCGTCTAGTAAGGCAGGACTAAAAGACTACTTTAGGTTTAGCGTAGCAAGGATTATTTATGGGAAGAAGCCCAGAATGCAAAACCCATCAGTCCTTGTCATGGATGGAGCGCAGCAGCAGACAAACACCTGAAGCATTTAACGTACATTTTACAGTATCTGTTCGTTTGGTAGCCGTTTTGAATGCTGCACAATATTCTGAAAAGGTTCAAATGAAGCAATTAAATCTGAAAACCTTAAAAGGGCAGCTGGACTTTAGATTTTTTTTTTCTTCTTTTTTTTTTTCTGATAAAACGCTTAAATCCAGCTTTTTAAATCTCGTACACGTTCCTCTGCATCCACCCATAAAATGGGTACCGGGTTCTGAACAGTGTCATCACTCTTGTCCAAGACTGAAACGTTCCCCGCTGTCAGTGGCAACGGTTGCCATGGAGACCAGAGGTAGATGAGGGTCTCTGAGTGTTACTGTAGTCGTCTCTTCTCCCGTCTCGTTTCCATTTCCGTCCGTCTTATTCTTCCTGTTGTTCTTTTTTTTTTTGTTCTCTATCCTTTCCCTCTTTTCTTTCCTTCTTATCTTTCTGTCCTCCATCCCTTCCCCCCTTTTCCTCCTCTCTCCCGTCCCTCTCACTCGGCTTCTCTCTCCCCGTGTCCCTCCTTCCCGGTGCTGCTCTATATTTAAAAGGGCCTGTTCAGCCCAAGTTATTCTTGCAGCTGCTGGGGAGGGGAGCAATAAAAGTTTAATGGTAGAAAAAAGGGTCTGCGGTACATTGGGTACACAGCGGCAATACCAGCGTACATGCAGGAAGAAAGAAAGATGGAGGAGACGGGGGAGGACAGACGGGGAGGCAAAGGGAGGGACAAGAAAGAAAAGCAAAGGGTCTCTAGGTGGGGAGGGTAAAATGAGGAATCGATGCAGAAGCTGATCAGTGACAGTCTGGAGATGGACAGAGCTAGAAAATAAGAAAGTAGGACTAAAGGAAATAATGATGAATTAAAAAAAAAAAAAAAGATATATGAAGCAGGGTGAAGGGCTTCCAAAGGAGGATGCAGAAGACGAGACAACAAGGAGTGAATAAAGAAATGAAAAGAGAGTCTGGACAGGAGGAAGGCAGAGACGGCGAGGGAGGGAGCGAAGCATTTGCTATACATTATTTACTCCGACAGAGCAGCTAAATAGAGTGGCAGATATGCATTTACTTATTGAGATGACTTAAAGCAAAATCATGTCGGCCCTGCTGTTGTTTATGCTGCCGACAGCAGTGGACAGCAACGTTGAGTGCTTCCGTCTTTTTAACGGCTGGACGTTTATTTACAAGATTATTAACGCGGCGCTTTATTTCGGATGTTCTTTAATTAGATTAACAGCTTCTTAGAGGGAATATTTAAGACAGAAGGTGTTTGGACGCAAGAAAAAATCCACAAGAAGGCCTAAAAGGGTTGCAGAGGGGCGCTGAGGTTCAGGGGCTACAGTCCCCAACGCCGAGGTCACGGGTTCGAGTCCCACTCATGGCGCTTTCCTGCAGGTCCTTCCCCCGTTCTTCTCCCCCACTTTCCTGTCTCTCTCTCGACTTCCCTATCGAAAAAAGGCCAGCAAAAAAACAGATAAACCAAAATATATTTAATCACAACTAATTCAGCTTCTCTACATTTGTCTGCTTTACTAATTTATGACCACTGCTGCTGTAATATTGATCACGTATATATTTTTTCCTTCGACTGAGACTCATTAAAGAGTGCTGATTGCATCTCGAGCATATTTCCCGGCGCTCGTGTTAATAAACTGTCAACCGAGCCATGTTTCTCTCAGCTCAGGTGCTAATATGTCGTGTACGAGCGTAAAGAGCAAAGCATTGATTACTCCGTCTGATGTCCCCGTGTGTGTGTTTCCAGAGCAACGATGCCTCAGGGAGCGCATGGAACTGGATGTATTTCATCCCCCTCATCATCATCGGCTCCTTCTTCATGCTCAACCTGGTGCTGGGCGTGCTGTCGGGGTAAGCGTGTGTTCGACTTTGGTTGTTGTAGTCATAATTTTCCTACGCTGTGAATCATTTAGTGAACGTTGTATGTATGCATGCATGTGTGCCACATTTAAAATGCAACGTATCTACAATAAACGTTGTGTGCGTCTGCAGGGAGTTTGCCAAAGAGAGAGAACGCGTGGAGAACAGGAGCGAGTTCCTGAAGCTCCGAAGGCAGCAGCAGATCGAACGAGAGCTCAACGGTTATCTGGAGTGGATCTGCAAAGCTGGTACGGACAGTTTACCACACGAGAGGCGACTTTTTCCACAGACAACGTGCAACCGTTAATACATTAGTTTATTTTGTCAGATATTTGGATGCGTGCCCTATCAAAAAACTGTATAAAAGCTTTTTGTGCATTAAACAAAAACAGAAGCACGTGATGATGGTATGTGACTGAAACAAAATCAACACTTACTGCTTGCATTTCACAATAAAAGCCTCTTAAATAGGGCTATACATCCCTTTTTTTTGTGGATTTTACTGTGAAGTAGCTGCAAGAGATGAAGTCACTTGGGCAGCAAAAATAAACTGCAAGAATCCATGTTATTTGTATTTTATTTGCAAGAATACTGCAGTTTAAACGGAAACAGAATTATTACACTTTTAGCAGATAAATTTGAGATTTTCTCTGTTGTAGCTTCCTGTTTTTTTTTTCCATTTATTTCCTTATTTGTACAACCGTCTCCAGCTCTTCTAGTTCGACACATCCAGTATCTCAGTACAACAGGACGTGTATCTCGTGTAAGTTTAAGCCGTCCTCAAAAAGCTCCACAAACTTAAGTTATGGTCAGTGCGCATTTGTGAACAGCAGCCTTAAATTACATCACTTTGACGGGGATTGGAGATGATGCTTGGACGGAGGAGACCCGCTCTTCGCCCGTGGTTCTCTTTCTCTAGTCTTTCGGCCCATCTGCTGAGGGCAGGAAAGATGCAGAGCAGATAAGAGGGTTCGACGCTGGATGTTGGAAGGAGCTGATAAAGGGCCAGATAGGAGGGACGGACCTTTGATCTTCTTGAAACGGACAATCTACATAAAAATAAGGAAGGCTAAAAAAAAACAAAGGGATGGGATGAGCAGCACACCCAGGTGCAGGTCCGAGGGCACACACTGTATTAACATTTTGGTTTGTGTTTTGCAGAAGAGGTCATCTTGGCGGACGATGAAAATGAAAATGATTACGATGGTATGAGATTTTAAAATACGTCATAGTAATAAATGTAACACATCAGTGCTGTTGTGTTACAGAGAGAGACGTTTTCCTTTAATTGCAGGTTCCCGTAGGAGAGCCACCAAGAACCACAAGAGCAAAGCTGAGCTTCTCAACCCAGAGGAAGGGGAGGGAGACCTGGCAGTAGGTGAGGTCTATTTCCGCCGTACGTGCACAAACACACGCATCAGAGGACATTAGATTAATTTCCAGGACTGCTGCTTGCGTAATATATCCTTAACTACCCTTATCTTAACCTTCATTTACTACACATTTACTCCACATTGTGACTGTGTAAACACACACACACACACACACACACACACACACAGAAAGGCAAACCACAGGTACATAGAGATGCTATCTTATCTCGCGTATCAGCATCACCTGACCCTCCTCTGCTCTCCTCTCCCGTCCTTTCCTCTGCTCTCGTCTTCTCTGCTGCTCCTCACCTCTCTCCTAACGTTACACTTTCCCCGTCCTCCAGCCCCTCATCTTTCCCCCTCCTCCTCCCCGTCTTCAACCTGCCTGCCCTTGTTATTTCATTCCCGCTGCTCCCCTCCTGCCCCGCTCTTCTTTTTTTTTTTTTTTAAGCGATTCTCTCTGATTCTCACAAGATCGGATGATTTATTTGTTTATTTTTTTAACGTTCTGTGCGGTGATATCATGCGCAACATGTAACTGGGACGGCGCAGAAGAGTCAGAACTGAATTATGCATTAGTGTTTACTTTAAAATGAAGCAGATATAGAAAAGTGCTTGTTGCTATAAGTTGTGTTCCAACAAGCAAAACATCAGAACGAGATGACGACAAAAAAAATAAAATAAAAATCTGAGTTTTTTTGATCTACAGCTTTCTTTTACTCAAGTCATTGTATTTATATAATTCACTGTCTGTGCATCATTTATTGGATGCGTGTCACTATGTGTGCTTGCAAATGCACAAGTCGAGCTCAGTGGAGTCTTTTTTTTTTTTTACTATGCATTCACATCTTATGCCCTGTATTCCTTTTGAGCATTGACCTCCTTATAGGAAATAACAACATGCATGTGCGAGATGCAATCCAGCACATGACCTATAGGGGGAACATCACAAAGCAAGGTCGACTGCGGCTTTTGGAATCACAACAATTACGAATAAACCTTGTCTTCTTGTTATACAGTCTACAAAGTCACTGCATCAACAGCAGTCATCACAGCTGTGCAAATATATAGGTGACCTGTAGTCTTGTTTTAAAACTGCTTTCGGTGCACAATCGTTCCATGAAACCACGGTTCATTTCACCGTAAAATGAATAATGTGCCTTCATTACCCTTCCAGGTTCACCGTTTGCTCGCGCCAGCTTGAAGAGCTCCAAACTCGAAGGCTCAACTTTCAAGCGGCGGGAGCGAAGATTACGCTTCCTTATCCGACACGTCGTTAAGTCGCAGGCCTTCTACTGGACCGTGCTGTGCCTGGTGGGCCTCAACACGCTGTGTGTGGCTGTAGTGCACTACGACCAGCCTGAACCACTTTCAGATTTTCTATGTGAGTAGGAGGAGGATACATGCATACTTAGTGCAAGCGTGCACAGATTTTCTCCACAAATGCACAAATACTGTCATTGCAGATTACTGGAAGGGAGTGGGTGAGCAAATTCTCCAGTAATGTGACTAAATCCTTGAAAGAGCTGACCCAACCGTTTAACACAAGCACATCCGAACACACAGGGTTTTCCTTTCACACAGACTCTTGCCATATTTCTTCCATTTTAACAAGTATGTGACACATGTAGACGCACAGATGCTCGATCAAACGAGCTAAATGAGAGACAAAGTGGAAATAAAGAGATTCAAATCACTTGTGAAATACAGCAACCGGAAGATGCATTGAAATAATTTGTTGTATTTTAATATTTAAAAAAAAAAATATAGAAGGCTTTAGGTCAGTGGATGGCAAAAAAAAAGTGAAATAAAAAATGCACAATATTTTTCTTATTCGCTCATTCACCCAAAAAACAAATTAATTTGATTTGCATTCCAAAATAAACCACGTGGTGATTAAAAGTTAGTGTTTGGATGTCACAGAGCTGAGATAGAAATCCTGTTTTACCCAAATGGTGAAACCCAAGATAAAAAAAAATTCAAAATGCAGTGAGACGCTGAGCTTTGCTGCTTTATGATGCAAGAAATGAACAACTTTAATGTATTTTGACACACAAATTACAAAATAGCATTTTTATTTCGTATTTATATTCAAATAAACACATAAATCGACCTACCCTCCCTTGCAGGCATGTATAGATGGAAAAACAGATAAATTGCAGATCCGTGTTGAAGGACACGGCGACGGATGGCCTCTGCCTCACTTTTGACATCCTCCCTCCCTCCTCTTCTTCTTGTCTTCTTCCCTCCGCGTAGATTTTGCTGAATTCATCTTCCTGGGGATATTCTTGTCAGAGATGATGATAAAGATGTATGGCCTGGGCAAGCAGGCCTACCTCAACTCCTCCTTCAACTGCTTCGACTGCATTGTGAGTCCCGCCGCACTCTGGGTACACAACCCACGTAAACAAAGGAAACAAAGCAAACACACACCCGTATACGTTGACACTCATTACACACGGATGTATTATTTGCTCACCATGCTTGCATGTGTTTGTTTCAGGTGATATGTGGGAGTATATTTGAAGTGCTGTGGTCCATCATCCAGCCGGGCACGTCATTCGGCATCAGTGTGCTTCGAGCTCTCAGGTTATTGAGGATCTTCAAAGTCACCAAGTGAGTCAGTCGCAGTAACGCCAAATTAAACACATTAAAACGGTCACGTAAACCCAAACTAAATCCCCCCTCTCTGCTCGTCAGGTACTGGGCATCTTTGCGTAACCTCGTCGTCTCTCTGCTCAACTCCATGAAGTCCATCATCAGCTTGCTCTTCCTGCTCTTCCTCTTCATAGTTGTCTTCGCCCTGCTGGGCATGCAGCTCTTCGGAGGACAGTCAGTGCTGCTCCTCCCTTTTTCTCCGTCTCTTTTTAATAGGCTTCGTTTAATTTCCTACTAAGAGATTGGTTTGTGTTCACTGCCAGGTTGCCTGACTCATTTCTGAGGCAGAAGTTTGTTGTGTCTGATTCTTACTAATTTCTCTGACTCTTCCTGCCTCTCTACCTTTGCCGTGTGTGTTTTCTCTCACACGTTTCCCTTTCTGTGTCTCTCTGCTAGGTTTAATTTTGAAAATGGCACCCCTCCGACCAACTTCGATACCTTCCCCGCAGCAATAATGACAGTGTTCCAGGTGAGCAGAGGAGACTGTGAAAGGGAAGAGAGAGAGAGGGGAGGGGAGGAAGCCGGAGAGGACCAGGGCTGGATTTAGGACTAAACGATTAAAGGATTAAGCAGGATTTATACATGAGGAAGTGATATAAAATGTAGAATGCTACGTTTGAATTCTTAAATGTCATTAGCCGGGGCCGTGATTTAGCTAGAACGTGTCCAGGTGTTTCTCTAAATGTCGTCTCGTCAACAGATCCTGACCGGCGAGGACTGGAACATGGTGATGTACGATGGCATCAAGTCTCAGGGCGGAGTCAACAAGGGCATGGCCTTCTCTGTCTTCTTCATCGTCCTCACGCTTTTTGGCAACTGTATCCCTTGACAGAGACGTGCACACAAAACACACGACAACAGCTAAATGCTCACACAGTCAACCACACATGTATTTATTTTATGTGTCACTGGTGTCAGGGATGTTACTGTAGCATGAATGCTAGCTCTCACCTTCTTGGTTCTGGTGCGATCCAGCCTATTAACTCACTGTGAATTACGTACTAAGTGCTTTAGCCAGTTCCCTTTATGTGCACGCTGTATACTCGTGTACAAGCAATCTCCTCTGTGCCGGATGGCTTTTAACTCCGTGTCCAGACACTCTGCTGAATGTGTTCTTGGCCATCGCTGTGGACAATCTGGCCAACGCACAGGAACTGACCAAGGTACGGCACAGTCCGGTTCTGCTCAGCACCTCGCCACCGTTTCCCCGTTTAGCTCCCTCAAGTCGATGAACCGCGTCCGTTTGCCTCATTTGCATTATTCCTTCAATTCATTCATCTCTTGATTTCTCTCCCACTTCCTCTCTGCAGGATGAGCAGGAGGAAGAGGAGGCTGCCAGTCAGAAGATCGCTCTGCAGAAAGCCAAGGAAGTGGCTGAAGTCAGCCCGCTGTCTGCTGCCAATCTCTCCATTGCAGCGTGAGTTCCTGTCTCTGTTGCTGTTGGGGTTTTTTTTTATTTATATTTCTTTTTTGGACTACGGCAGGAATTTTATGACGCACACATCTTTAAAGAAAGTCCCTCTGCGTCGAGGAGCCAAGCTCTTACGCAGGATTCATCACCTTGGAAGAGAGCACAGTGTAGAAGGAGTGAGAGAAAATGCTAACTACCCTTGTCCTCTAGTCGACTTGGTACTTTTACCAGATAATTTCATCTGACAGTAGTGATGCTGGTGAAGAGTTTTTTTTTTTTTCTTACATCACGTGGCGCTTCATAGATGCACTTCTTGTAACAAAATACTGACCTAAATCTTTTTTTTTTTTTTTAATTGAGAATCGCACATACATTTAAAAACTACAAAAGGTCGTCACAGAGGCTAATTGCTGAATACATCACATTCGTACAAAGTGGGGTTTTTTTGTTCATTTGTTTAAATTGAAAAGAAAATGTGTTTTTTTTGGTAATTGTCTCGTCAAACGCGCCTTTATTTGTCTGTTAAAAGCAAATTCAGTGCTAAACTGAGACATATACTTGCTTCTCCGTCCTCTCGGACCCCCCTTTGCTTCTCTTTCTCTTTTTTTGTTGTCACACTCTTTTGTGCATAGTAAAGCACAGACACACATTGATCTGGGCCAGCTCTCCACTGGTCAGGGGAGTCTTTGATCTCTTTTCTCTGTATACACAGGGGTCTTTCCTTTCACCGCTGGTAAAGTTCACACACTCTCACACACACACACACACACAACAATATGTGTCTGCACAACAGGGGGGGAACCATTTCTGCTCATAAATACCGCACACATAACGGGTACATGCAGTCGTGACCTTCCCACTCAAACACTCCAGCGTCGCACACAAACACGTCCAAGAGTTAAATTACACACTCGTTACGTGTTCATAATGTCGTGTATCGCACTGTTTCCCGTTGCCGTTTGTGCTGTATTTCACTGTGCTGTGAGCATTCGTGTACGTGCATCAGTAAACCTTATTTTAACTGGGATTCATGTTAAGGTTTAATCTTTCTTTTTTGTTTTTTTTCTTTTCCAATACAGTGCATGTGTATCTCTGTGTGTGTGTGAGAAAGAAATGTTTGTCAGTGAGGAAAGCAGTTGTTTAATAGTTTATTATGAGGCTGCTTTAAACTGTTTGTACTTCTAAGAGATGCTAGTTCAGTTCAGGTCTACAGTGTGTATTACATCCCACTGTATCAGTCCAAATCTCTCATTTCTGTAGTGTAAGAAAAGGAAAGACATTGTGATTCCAGTGAGGATAGTCTTTGTTTTACCAAGCAGGGATTTTAAACTCGGGGCCATCAGTGGTGCATGAAGAATCTCTTAAGAAGATATTGTATGGTAGACTCAGGAAGGAGGCTGCCATGAAACCCAGCAACATAAAACCCAGCGAAGATAGCTGTGAGGCTGCATAAGTCCAACTGTCAGAATTAAAGTGCCCCCCTCCCTTAAGCGTGGAGGGCAGAAACACAGGACGAATTTAGCACATTGGTTTTGACTATTATGCTTAACTAGCTTCTCCCTTTAGCGTTGCTGAGCCCTACAGTGTTAGCACGCACGGTATCAAACAGAAAATTACTTTGTGAAAGCTCAGAAACTATTGAAAACAGTTTTTTGTTGCAACAAATTTGCACAAAAGCTCGTTTTCATCTGCACACGGGACCGTTATTTGGTAAGTATTATTGAAACAGAGGGAACACTGTGTTTTAGTTCTTCCTCTTTAGATGCAAAAGAGGAGAAATTTGACAGAACAGTGAAGTGAGAAAAGGGCAAATACGTATGTTATAAAAGATGCAAAAGAAGGATCAGGAAGGGTAAATGAGGGGTTTTAAAATAAAGGAATTTGTGGTATTGCAATAAGGAGGAGAGCAAACCAACTATTTTAGATTCAGACAGAACAAACTGCAGAGGTGAGTGTGTGTGTGTGTTGTGTGCGTCTGTGTGTAAAGGGTTGCATTCCAAAATGCTGAATCTTTTTGCCAAAAAAAAAAAAAAAAGCATTTCTGAAATTTTTTTATTATTTTTTTGCATTTCAGAAATATACTCCACTTGTTTTAATAATTGCGTTTTTACAGCCCATTTTTATTTGAGTAGTTTTCAGAGTAGGCTGGTTGTTTTTATTTATTTATTTACTTTTTTTAAACTTGTGGACGGCTAGCCCATTTTGGAATGAAATCCTCCTTCTGTTCTTTCGTGCCATCTCACTCACCAGCTGTTTCCCTCCTCAGCAACAAAGTACACAGTGAGTGTCACAACGCTACCGACCCCTTTCTGGACTGGTATTTATTTATTTGTTTATTCATTTCTGAATCCCTTCTGTTTCTTGACTTTACAAACCATTCCTTGCTTTCTTTTGTGTTTTAAGAACACCCTCCTCTTCCTTTTGTCCCTTCTGTTCTTAACTTTTTTCTTATGGTTTACATTTCCTGGCTTTCTTTAGCTGTTCTTTGTGTTGCCTTATTTTTAAGAGTACATTTTCCGTTGCCTGCACCTCGCAGTACGGCTGTTGCTTTACTGTGGTTGACTGTTGGCCCTGACAGAAAAGGGAGTTAAAGATGATCATTGGTTAAAGTTCTGGAGGGTAAGAGAAGGAGGTGGTCACTGGCAGTTTTTGGTGCATTTCTGACTGCTCAGTCACTCGATTTAGCTTTAGTGGGGACTTCCATTTTCACTTGCCTTCGGCTTCTTTGATTCTTCATAATTCTACACTATTCCAACAAATTCTGACCTCGCCTCAGTGTTATCCTCCACGTCGTGTCCCCACATGGTTTACCAAAGTAGGGCTGTCCTGCCTTGGGCTTTGGCAAGCCGTGTAGACACCCAGAGCCTTATTCTGTTGATCTATAGGTCCAGCCAAATGACCCTCTAGATGTTTGTGGCCCCCAGTGTGTCTTTCTGTCCTGGCTATTTTACGTATTTTTGGTGTTGGTTTTCACCTCATCATTCTCATGTCTTTTTTATGTGTAATACATTTACACAGCGTCGAGTCTTGAAGCGGGCCCTAACGCCGCCAATGCTCTCCTCTCCTGCTTCGTTTTGCAGTAAGGAGCAGCAGAAGAACCACAATAAGGGCGTCAATAAGTCGGTGTGGGAACAGCGCACCAAGGAGCTGAGGAAGCAGACTCTGGCGTCCAGCCGCGAGGCCCTCTATAATGAGCTGGACCCCGACGATCGCTGGAAGGCAAGGACAGGGAGGGAGGAGCACAACAATGTAAAGGACAAGGCAAACAAAGGCCCCTAGACTTGTGATATCAGTGTACACAAGTTACGGCTGAGATGATTCTGGCGTGTTCTAGTCTAGTTAACGATGTATTTGTGGTAGATTTGCCAACAGTACTTTATACACTAGCTTGAATTTGCCAATTGCTACAATAATTTTGCCCGTTTTGGTAAAAATTTCTTCCTTCTGTATGTTTTTTTCTGTCCTCTACACACAGGTGAACTTTGCACGCCACATCCGCCCAGACATGAAGACCCACCTGGATCGACCCTTAGTGGTGGACCCCCACGAGAACCGCAACAACAACACCAACAAGACCACTGCCAACAATTCAGACCTCTGTGTGAGCCAGCACCATCCCGCCGACGAGCTCAACAGGCAAACTCGCCTCCACGAGCACCACGGCCAAGTCGGAGGAGGCGGCGGAGGAGGTTCGGGACCGTCCAGGCCTCCGATGGAGCGCGGGGAGTCCACGGAGAGCAAGCGGAGCCGCAAGGGCGAGCACCACCGAGTCTCCCATCGGCTGGACGCTACAGTGATTCCCGGGCCGGGCTCGGAGGAGAGGCCGTCCAGGCGCCACCACCACACCCGGAGCGGCAGTCGAGGGGGAGGACAGTCGGAACACAGGAAGCCCAGGTCGCATCGAAAGAATACAGAAGATAGCGAGGATGGCGCAGGAGGAGGTGGAAGATCAGGAAGACATAAGAGCAAAGGGGTGGACGGAGGTGGAGACGGAGGGGAGCACGAGGGAGCCGGCGATGGCGGCGAGAGGAGGCCAAGAAGGAGTCGCCATGGAAATCAAACCGAGGGCGAAGGGAAGAGGATGTGCCAACACAGAAGGAAGTACGTCCATCACACATGGATGTAGATATGATGTCTTCTGATCCAACAGAAGAGTCTCTTGTCACAGTTTTCTCTTTGTGTCATTTTCTTTTTCTAGGGATTGCAGCGTCCCTAACCTCTCCACCACACGTCCCATCCAAAAGAGCCTCTCCAGGCAGAACAGCCAGTACAGCGAGGACATGGACAACCTCATGAACACCAAACTGGTTTCTGGCTCGACTCCGCCCAGCGATGGTCGCCCCAATCCGATCGCCAATCACACTGTAGCCCCTGGCTTCGGATCCGCCCTCCATCTCGCTAACAGTGGCACCCATGGAAGTCTGGTCACGTTGGACAGCTATGGGAATATCGGACATCACCGTGCCAACAGTGTGATCAGGCTGCCTCACCCTGACTACACAGCTGTGGATATGCCAATTTTTCCTTCCACCAATGCCATACTGCAAGGTGAGGACTGAATTAATATGTTTATCCCCCACTGTCCAGCCTCTTCTTGAACTTTTTACTCCAACAGCAGACTTTCATTTTCACACCTGCCTCTCTTTGTGAACCAGTTAATAAAAATGCCAACACAGAGCCTCTGCCAGCCAAGGAGGATAAGGACGACGACGATGACGAGAAGGGAGGTGAAGGAGGACCAAGGCCCATGCCTCCATTCAGCTCCATGTTCATCCTGTCCACCACCAACCCGTAGGTTTCACACCTTAACAAAACTCTAACCCACACAAATATGTACACGAAATACGTAACCGAGGCATTTACTCATCATTGAGTTACTCTTTCTTTGGATTCTTTGCTAAATTCTGGATGGACAACAGTCAAACACAGCATGTAGACTCAAAGTAAACTACAGTATACTCATGGATGTGTTGATAAAATAAACCACCTACTTTACCTCAGCTGTTCTTGAAGGATGAACTTCTTAATCTCAAATCTAAGCTACCTATTTGGTCTCCATGTGGCTCTGCAGTGACCTGTTAACAGGACGCCGTGTTTCTGAAATAACTCAGCTGGGTTCTAGTGGAAAAAGTTGAATAATCCTCGGATTTGTGAAAGAGGAAGCTTAGTTTTAGCACATTAACGGGTGTAAAGTCTCTGTAAGTGTGTTTAGCCTCTACTACGGTTTGGATTCTACGTGCAGATACAATCTAATAGCACTAATACAACAAAAAACCAAACATCTCTGTCTGCTCCAGGTTTCGGCGAGCCTGTCACTACATCTGCACCCTGCGTTATTTCGAGATGTGCATCCTGCTAGTTATTGCCATGAGCAGCATCGCCCTGGCAGCTGAAGACCCCGTCTGGCCTGAATCCCCTCGAAACAACGTAAGAAAGTCGATACGCATTCGTGTGTCGATGCCTAAAATATGACGTGGGCGTGATGTTTACTGCTCTTATTCAGTGTGCCGGTTGTTTGTGCCTTGGTAGCATCACTACAGTGCTCTACGTGTGTGAGGGCGGACTAGGAAATAAATAAAGTAAAACATATAAATCGAGCCTTTAGGAGGAATAGTTGTGTTTATCATCAATAACAGTTTGTTTGTTTTTTTGTCTGGTGTGACATAAATTCTTCCTGTGAAGCATTTTTATAGTTCTGGAAAGCACTGCCTCCAACAAGAATAAAACTATAATATCAAATAATACAAAACAATTAGAAGACTCCGTTTTTCGTTGGTAGATAAATCAATCGGCTTCTACTTCCTGGGTGCAGCATCAGATCATTCCACCTTTTCTTCTTTCCGCAGGTTCTCCGCTATTTCGACTATGTCTTCACAGGAGTTTTCACGTTTGAGATGCTGATAAAGGTAAAGCAACGCCGGGAACCGAGAGCCGACCCCCGAAGCATTGACAGCCCCCCAACGCCGAACGAGGATCAAACATTAGCGCTTCTTCTTGTAATCGCGTGCCTGGTTTTTTCAGCCACGTCTCCCGTCTCTCTTCCAGATGGTGGATCTGGGGTTGGTCTTGCACCAGGGCTCTTATTTCCGGGACTTGTGGAACATCCTTGACTTTATAGTGGTTAGTGGTGCTCTGGTGGCCTTCGCCTTCACGTAAGTCTCCCTCCTGCCTCCCCCACCTCCTCTTTGCTCTCCTCTCTGTCCTCACACATCCTCCTCCTCCTCCTCTCCTGGCTGTCTACTGCCTCTCTGGTGCCTCGGAGTACAGCCTCCTTCTTCTCTACTCACCCATGGCTCATTTTTGGCTTTTTCTTTTCCCTCTCTCTCTCTCCCTTGATCTCTGTCCTTTCATTTTATCTCATTCTCTTCTCTCCTGTCTTCCTCCTCCATGAAACTTTCTTTTCTTTAACCTGAGCTTACAGAACAAATGGCCAGTTTTCTACATTTGGCCATTTCCTTATGCTCTCACATTGGCCTTAACTCCTGCAGTCCCTCCATTTCTAAGCCCCCTCTATCTCCTGAGTCCCTCCACCAACTGCTTACACCCCCTACATGTTATTAAAAAAATAGTCTCCCGGCATCCTCTTCCTGTCCACCGCTTCTTCTCTCTGTGAGAGGTGAGGACCACCCTTTGCACCTGTAACCCTTTAGTGCCCAGGGCGTTCTAGAGTTAAAGGCCCCATGCAAAGCCAGGCCAGGTCATGATGAGCTTGCTTCCCAAAATCTCCACACCCCTCTCCACGACAACGCAGGTACTTTAAACTCTACTCGATCTGCATGACTGTAAGGATGAAATGCAGTTATGTTTGTATAACTGGGCTAAGTTAGAGCTGAGGTAATGAGTACTATGCTGGGTACAAAGCATGATTTTTGCTTTTTGCATGGTTGGGGAGATTATGAAATAAACTGGATCTTCTTGACTGCAGTCAACAATAAACATGTCTTTTTTTTTTTTTATAGCCATACAGTAAGCTAATGCTGCAACCACAGTGCTTGACTCCATTTGATGTTTTTCTTAAAACATCTATATATGTATTTTCTGGTAGCAGCAAAGCAGATACGAGCCCCCAGAAAGTGTAGTTTTTGTGGCTTTGTGTTTAAGTTACACATGAGTGGAGAAAGGTGACGGCTGACGTAGTATATTTATCAAACGCGAGAAGCATGCTCGCATGGAGAGCAAGCATTTCTACAAGCACAGTGGCTCATGTTGTTTCTTTTTAAAATAAAGGATTCACAAGTGATGTCGATCCCGCAACAAGTAAGTGACCATTTGTGATTTCCTCGAAGGCAAATCTGCCACAGAGTGAGCTTAGCACGACACCAGTGCTCCGTAAATGTCAACATTCATCGGCAATAAGTTTGAATACAGCTGTAACACACAAGCCTGTGAACCACTGAAGTAAGATTGGGATATTTTCAGTCTTCTGTTGCTGTTATCATTTGCAATTTTTTTGTTGTTTTCTGTAATTACCCAAGATTCAGATGGCTGATTCACATAGTTGGAGTCCAGAGACTTGTTGTTTGTGTTGCCTCGTGACAGAGAGGTAATGCATTAATTATGAATTGAGGACTGAATACAGTAAACGTTAACCGTCTTGCTTCAGTGAATTATCATGGCTTCAGAACTTTTATGAAATGAGACGCGTGCTTTCTCCTTTTGCCATTCATGTCGGACGGCACCGAGCCCTCTCTTGTGTCGGTGGGCTACGATGGGGGTTTTTTTCCCGTTCATTTAATTCCCCAGTGACAGTATAACACCTGTACGCATGTGTATCAAATGTTTCCAATGCTGTAGCCCTGCGATAAATCCAGTTTCTAAAGAAATGTCAACATATCACAGCCAAATACCAACTACATGCTTTAAAATTATGCAACTTCAACACCTCTTTGACATTTATAAACTTTACCAAAAGAGGACGATTGCAGGGCTGTTGTATTGGATCTTGTTTGATTTTTTTCTTATTAGAATGATCAGTTTACATGAATTAATCCAAATTTATTTGCTAATTTCAACAGAAGTGAATTGAAAACCGTAACGATCTTTCAAATCCTCAATGAAGATGGTCTGAAACGGCATAAATAAGTGAATGCATTTGATAAACTATACTTGGGATGACCTACCATTTACTAACTTTCAGTAAACGTAAAGCTTAAACCAAAGCAAACCCCACCACTTTGCATTTATTCCCAGCATGGTATCCTCTAACTGTCCCTTCAGAGCTCCTATAACGGTTCTGGAGGTGTTGATTGGTCATTTTTCAAGCCCACACTTCTTAATTATAGCCAAAGAAGTCTTAAACTAAATACTCTCATGTATATAATTACAAATCTCTCTACCCTTTGCTTTTTGTCCAAGCCTTCATCGTTCAAAATCCCCCAAACTTCATCATTCTGGCCTCAAGTTTTTTCACTAAATATGTAGAAGATAAGGTCCCACTAATGAAAGATCCAGAGGAAATAGAGTAACTGTGGACTGTTGAAGTCTCCACACCAGATATTTGTGGTTACCAGCCACACACACGTCTATGGGCAGCAGTATCCATTACCTTGAAGGAAAAAATCCGCCACTGCACAACCTGATATCTATCATTAGCTTGTGAATCAATGCATTCAAGGATTTTATTTTTTTATTTATTTTTTTTTTAAATTGGAAGAATTCTTCTAATGTTGTGCTTTGTGGTTGGACATTTCTTATTTTGTTTATTTTGCACTGCTGCATTGGGTGGAGGCTAATTATCGACGGATGATTTGGTGATTTAGTGAAAAACGTCACCTCAGAAGAGAAGAACGTTTAAACCATTTTACCGTCAAATTTACGCAAAGAGTACACTGAATTTCCACAAACCAAACCCCTGCTACGCCTCGGTATTGTTGATATTTTTCCTGATTCTAGACCAGTTGAGTAAACGGCAGGTGCTCCAGGGTTCTCGTGGTGGTGCTCCATTTTTAAGACTGGCTTTTGCTCCAGTCATTCTCTCTGAATCATCCTTATATGTGTTTCACTAACACTCTTCCCCCTTATTTTAGTTGAATCTGTCCATGTTTCTGTATATATATGTGTGTATATATGTGTGCATCTGTCCTTATCTCTGTGTCCTCTAACGTCTCTGTGTTACATGTGGGTCAACTTTGTAAGTCTGCGCTACTTCTTCTCTCCAGTAATTCCCACAGAAATGTGAATTATGAATGGAAGCATGTGCAGTCATTCAGTATTTAAAAAAAAAAAAAAAGGAATATTTAATCGCAAACAAATAATAACCAATTTAAGCAATGAAGTCTGATTTAACTACGGCGGCGATCTGAACCAGTCAGAACAGACTCGTACACATCGAGATAGGGGCTTAATTCAATTGGTGGAAATCAAACAGTACTCCAGAAAGGATCAGTGGTCTCATTGGAGATGTTTATCGCTCCTTTAATCCAATTAGTCTGGTCTGAGGGCTGCCGTGTCTTGGACCACTTTTACCGCTGTCCGTGCATATTTCTGCAGTCGGGCTTGCAGATTCATGTCCAGCGGTGATGACTAATCAAGTTCGGTTAGCTTAAAGGGATGCCTTGACATTCTGGGACGCCCGTTATACCGGCAAACATGTGTGCAAAATGACTTTCTATCAACCCTCACAGCGATTTGTTACTTACTCGTGCAGTTCCACCTCACAGTTTACCCTTTAAAGGTAGCGATAATCTCAAAAGTTAAAGGTGTACCAACAACATGTAGATCTGTAACCAGTGTGTTGTTGTCAGCAGTAGTTTGATGCTGTGATTTGTCTAAACTGTGAGTGTGCATGTCGAGGTGCATGTGTTATTTGTAGAGGGTTGATCTAACAAAAAGCAGGCCTTGTGTTCTCTTTTTTCTCTCTCTCTGTCTCTCATGTGGATGTTTTTTTCCCTCAAAAACCCCCTCCTGCTTTCTCTGTGTCCCATTCTGTTTCCTTCTCCCACCCCGGGTCTGGTTTTTTTTTTGTTTTTTTTGTGTCTCCTCTCTCCCTTTTTGTCTCGCTGTCTCTCACCCTTTACTCATCTCTTCTTCTTCGTTTGGAACCACCAACAGCGGCGGCGGGTAAAGTTCTCTTTCTTTGTTCCTCCTCCTTTTTTCTCTCCTCTCTTGCACTCTCGGTGTCTGTTCCTCTGACCACACTGGCTCTCTCTCATTTCCATCCATCCCTACGTCACAGCTGAAACGTGTACTCGTCTGTTCGTCCCCCTTTTTTATCCATTGTTCACCATGGAACAGCTCTGACTCAACTTAAACCTCGCATTAACCTGCATCTGGGAAATTAGACTTGCAGGTTTATCACAGAAAATATGATGAAGGATAGAAACTACATCAGAAAAAGGCTCCATTAGGAAAGTTATTCTCAAACAATCACTGGTGAAGATGTCGCCAATAAAAAAAGCATATTTGTGAGTGCACACACAAAGTCACACATACTCACAAAACCAGCAGCAGTCTGCCATCTGGCCCAACAGCTGGATGACACATGCAGCTGTGCACACAGATGCTGTCCCCCCTCAGGACCACTTTAATGACCTTTGAACTTAATTTCTTCACCATGATCTTTACACTGGGAGGATTTAATTTAAAAAAGGTATTTAGAGCAGTGAAGTTTTCTATGGTGCTGAGAGTGGCCCCTTTTTTTTTAGGCTCAGTTAAATCTTTACACTCTCTTTAGGCAGTTTAGTTGTAAATGCAACTTCTTTTTGACTTCTCCCCTCACACATGAACCTAGAAATTGCCAAAGTGCTACAAAAGAAAGAGGTTTGGCTTCGCATTTCATCAAAGAAATGCTCGCTAAAGTGTCCTTGTCTTGGCCAAAAAGCCCCACAAGACAAGCTTCCATGCTGTTTGAACAATGCTGTGAAACCAGCTGATCCAGGTTGTAGTCTTATAGAAACGAACCGGTCGAGTCATCAAAAGAGAGAGTTTGGCGCTTCGTTTTAAGTTTTTAACCGCTGTTGGAACACATTGACGCCACCAAAATGTTTGAAGATTGTGGAGTTGTTTTACCTTTTCTTAAACTTTTGATAATGTGGAGCAGGAGTTTACTTTGCTTCGCTTTACGACTACGACTAAACTCTCTCTGCAAATGTCTCTATATAGAATAGAGTTGTCCGTCACTCAACCTGCTGCTTCAAAGTAGAAATATTGCAGCATGGAAAGCAAGGTTTCAATGCAGCATGATTATACTTCACCATTAGCTGGGCATGTGCAAGCCGAGGCTTAAGCCATCCTTGTAAAGCATTGAAATACGTTGCAAAGTAATAAACGAGTGTAGCTCCCGGATAGCATTCAGACAGGAATGATATCAGTCGTCCCCATAGCATGTACCGTAGTCGTAAAATACCACCTAACTCTAGCATGTAGCTCAAATGCTAACCTCACACTTAGGCAAGAGGCTAAGGCGTAATATGATAGCAACGCTGCATGTGTTGCTATGTATTTAACCCACACGCAGTTACTCTTTTTGAGTTAACTCGGACGCACATCAAGAAATGGCCGCCCACTTTGCCATTTTGGAATCGAGAGGACCGAAGCCGTCGTGTTACGTCTGAGCCGGCTGACTCCTCTAATCTGTGTGTGTGTGCGCTCTTCTGTGTGTGTGTCTGCGTTGCGGTGTGCGTGCATGTAGGGGGAGCAGTAAAGGAAAAGACATCAGCACCATCAAGTCTCTGAGGGTACTGAGAGTGTTGCGACCTCTGAAGACTATCAAACGTCTTCCCAAACTCAAGGTGTGTTGACGCAAACGTTTCCTGCGGTGCCCAAACTTCAGACCAGAATACACACATTCAAACATCGATTTCAATCCAATGTCTTTTGTTTTTTTTTTTCTCCACACGGTAACCAAAAGCTCTCCCTGTGCCGTTGCCTTCCTCTCTCCTCAGGCTGTGTTTGACTGCGTGGTGAACTCTCTGAAGAATGTGCTCAACATCCTGATCGTCTACTTACTCTTCATGTTCATCTTTGCTGTGGTGGCGGTGCAGCTCTTCAAGGGCCGATTCTTTTACTGTACCGATGAGTCCAAAGAGTTTGAGCGTGACTGCAGGTCAGGAGATGCTTTACGCACAAATGTGAGACCAAACCCCCCCCTCAACCCTTTCGCTTTCATTGTGCTGATGACGTGGTTTTGTATATTTCAGAGGCGAATATTTGGTGTATGAACGCGAAAACGAAGTGAAGGCGCAGAAGCGGGAGTGGAAGAAGTACGATTTCCACTACGACAATGTGGCTTGGGCCCTTCTCACCCTCTTCACTGTGTCTACCGGAGAGGGGTGGCCGCAGTGAGTTTGCATGAACATGTGCGGGTACATTTTTTTTTAAAAACCACGCGCTTCCCGACAAGCCTCTAACCCTAAACGTGTCCCCGCAGGGTGCTGAAACATTCAGTGGATGCGACCTATGAGAATCAGGGCCCGAGCCCAGGGTACCGGATGGAAATGTCCATCTTTTACGTGGTGTACTTCGTGGTCTTCCCCTTCTTCTTCGTCAACATCTTCGTAGCTCTTATTATCATCACCTTCCAGGAACAAGGGGACAAGATGATGGAAGATTACAGTTTAGAAAAGAACGAGGTGAGGACGGATTAAGGAAGGGGAAGTGAATGCACTGGGAGGAGGCATGATGAGAGGAAAGAAACATGTTATTTTATGTTTTTTTTTGACAGAGAGCCTGTATAGACTTTGCCATCAACGCAAGGCCTCTGACGCGTCACATGCCTCAGAACAAGCTGAGCTTTCAGTATCGAATGTGGGAGTTTGTGGTGTCGCCGCCGTTTGAGTACACTATCATGGCGATGATCGCACTCAACACAGTTGTGCTGATGATGAAGGTAAGATACCAACACTGACAGAAACAACATGTACTAGTGAGCACCAAGTTGCTGAAGTTGACATCTGAGTGTTTGCTGTTTGGACGACGCTCAACTGGATGAGCTGAATCTCTTTATGTGTCTTTACACGTCTTTTTTCTGTGTGTGTCTGCATGTGTGCTCACATGAACTCATGTTACCTGCGTTATTTGCTGCGTGTGTCTCGTTTGCAGTATGACGGAGCTTCTAATACCTATGAAGACGTGTTAGCCAACCTGAACATAGTGTTTACCTCCCTCTTCTCCATGGAGTGTGTACTCAAGATCATCGCATTTGGAGCTCTGGTGAGTGCATGTGTGTGTTGAGGATGCAGAATCACGGAGATAGTTTCTATAAATTATTATGACACGGTATTAGATTAATAAGGATCGCCAGGAAGTACCGTAATTTTTAGACTATTAAGCGCACCTGAATATAAGCCGCACCCACTAGCTTTTAAAAGAAAACCAGTTCTGTACATATACAGGCCGCACTCGTCTCTAAGCTGCAGGTGTCCACGTTGTAACACGAGATATTTGCACAGAAAGATGTTTTAAACTTTTAATTAAATGCAAACCGGTAACATAAACAAATACGTAGATGCTTTTTTTCCAAACAGTTCCTGTAACACGGCTGGTTAAGAAAATAAAAACTACAGCAGCCTACCAGGAAAAGTCATTGATCGCTATCTTCATCTTCCTCCTGCACTAAAACCACTAAAGTCGTCTTCTTCAGTGTCTTCAGGAGTTGAACAGCCTCAGAATCACTTCCTCAGTCTCTCTCTGTCGTTGTCGCTCTCAATGTCACTTTGGTCTCGAGGCAAATTTGCAAAAATCGTAAAAATCTATAAATTAGCCGCGTCATTGTTTAAGCCGCAGTGTTCAAAGTGTGTGAAAAAGAAGTAGCGGCTTATAGTCCGGTACACAACAGTGACACTGCAGAAATCCATTCAAATGCAAACAAACACTCCGGAAACGTTTTATTAGGATTAAAAAAAGACAATTACTCACCTAAAGTTCTTTGTAGATGCGCTCCACTCTGCCTTGTCTTATATCTTCGGAAAGCCGTTTCTGCATAATTGCAATAGTCTTGAGAAGAAGTACAGGAAGACTGAATACGCCTGCATGACTCATGACCAAAATAATGTGCTGAAAGACGCAAAGTGGATTCAGCAAACGCTGCTCTGTTTCACGTCATGAAGGTCTTTGCTGCAGCCTCGTCACATTGTCACACTTTGCCTGTCGTGCGTTATGGTTTACATATTTAATGAGAAACTTGAGGGGGGGAGGGGGGAACTAATGAGCTGCTTTCAGGTAAAACAAAACCAAAAAAAAAAGCAAAGAAAACTGCCAGAAATCAGCAGTAAAATGTGCAGTCATTAGAGCTGCAGAGGAGGTGGACGAGGAAGGAGAAAAAAAAAATGGATATAGGAGATGGTTTAGGGATGAATGCTGGGAGGAGATAAGGGTAATACAGTAATTAGAAGAATGAGAGTGAATGACATATAGGCGGTAAGAAAGAGAAGCGGAGATTACGGAGCGGGTGGTGATTAAGGACGAGCGGATTTGAATCTTGGAGAGCTTGCTTGGACAAACTCAGCGTGCATGTCACAAACAGAAGAGATGTGTGCGTCAAGGTGGTTTATTTTAATAGCCGCCTCCCTTGCTCTCTCCACGTCCCTTCGCCGATCTAATGCACAGTTTGGCTACAGGCAATATGTAGGAAAGCAAAAGAGGAAGAGCCCACCATCTTCTATTTGCTAAGCTGTGTTCTACTATGTAATTCCATGTATGTGTGTGTGGGGGGTAATTAGATATGGGACAGAGCCGTGTTACTGGTTTGTGCAAGTTGTTCAAACTGAAGCCGTGACATTGTGTTGGTCGGTGCTATACAGTAATATACAGTACGTGATGTTTGATAGCTGCTGTAGTCTTCTGATGCGGTACAATTTGTCCCGAGCCTGTCTGCTGGCATCCATCCAGCATGCCGTCACTGATGGTCCATTTGTCTCATCTAATTTCTTTCCTGTTCCCGTCCGACACTGACATGTCTCTCTCTTTTTTTTTCCCACTTTCTTCTTCTCCTTCTCTGTCTTGTCTGACGCACATTCTCTGTCTTTTTTTTTTTTTTTTTAATTCCTTACCTTTCAATCTCTTTTAACCTCTTTTTATGCGTTTCGATTTTGACATTTTCCTTTCAACGTGGTCTCCGTCTCCTGACGTCGCCCCGTTTCTATGTTCATATTTATCTCTTCCCTGCCACATCCATGTTCCTCTGTCACCTCATACGTTCCCTTTTTTTCTGCTTCTTCTCTGTCCCTGTCCTGTCTCTCTCTTTCTCTTGTCCTGATCACAGAATTATTTCAAAGATGCCTGGAATATTTTTGACTGTGTGACAGTTCTGGGCAGCATCACTGACATCCTGGTTACCGAGCTTGGGGTAAGTAGCAGGATTTTATGTGTCGTTGTGCATGTTTGACAGTCGAAACTGTACACAGACGGACTTGATGTTGAATTAGCGATGTTTAGTTGAGCTGAGGTATTTGTTAGGTGAGCTCCGGCATGTGTCTGTGGATTCCCGCGTCTGCCACGCTGTCTAAAAAACATACAGCGGGCAAGACGAGCAGCGAAGGGAGAGCATGAGTTAGAGGCCACTGTTGAGTCGAGCTTTGCTCAGTCATGCATGAGCATCTCTTGAAAGTCTTATATAATTGTCCCAGTTGGTGGGATGGGGATCCAGCTAGCCAGCACTGAGCCACTGACAGGAAGGCAGGAAGCATGCTGATGCTCTGCGGTGAGTCGGTTCACGGCTTGTCCGAGCAGCCTAGTAGTCAATCATATTATCAGGTTGCAGCTCAGGTGGCCGGTAGAGGCTCTTCAGCAGCATCGCACATGTGTGAGCGACCACAGCTGAAGGCTTGAAGGTCATATGAAGATCTGACTGTACACAAACAATTAAAAAACAACAACAAATGCCTGAAAAAGGACATTTATGGGTTCATTCTAGCATCATAGTTAGAGATCAATCAGATTTCGATTCATTTTTGCTCCACAAATGACCCATTCATTTAAAGTTTTAGTGACATTTTCTGTCCGGCAATCACCTGATGTTGTTTTACATCACCTGAAAGATGTATGCAGGGCAAAATGAAAAACCAGAATGAGGTAACATATGGCCATGAAACTGCTGATGTGTGTGCAGGTCTATTAGTGTGAGGGCATCGTTCATGTCTCTTTGTGTTGCATATAATGGAGGATAGTGTCATTGTTAAAACATGATTCAAACCCTCTGAACTCTGAGCAGATTCTGGGCATTTGTTTAGTT